>NW_012101477.1:4003090-4020609 GCF_000951045.1 Mandrillus leucophaeus
AGAAAGAAAGGAAAAGAAGAAAAAGAAAGGAAGGAAAGAAGGTTCTAGAAAAACACTTTAGCATGTAGTGAGCAGTCAATACATGAAACTCGTATCAGATGGTGAAAACTTAGTGATGATGATGATGATGATGATGACAACCAGATGTTTTAATCTGGTAGAAAAGAAATAGAAGAAATTAGGCCAGGTGGGAAGAAAGGAAAGTAATCTTTCCTATCTAGCCAAAGACAAAACTTACAAAGGATATTTTATTTCTGTTTAAATCTCAACCAGAGATTGCACAATACCAAACCGCCAAATTTCAAAGACATTTAATCAAAATTAGGAGAAAGGAGATTTTACTTAGCAGGTATAGTCTCTTGGATTTTGCAAAGTTAATCAGCAGGACTTGGAACTTGTAGGGCTCTCTTCTATCCAGGAGCCTGGCTCTCTTAAATCTTTCAGCTGTCAGAGTAATTATAGAGTCATGCATAGGTTTGTACTCAGCATGTACTAGCCTTGAATAAAATTAAACTTCACCTTTTTGGGAGCTGCTGCTTTTCTGGAAAGTACAAAACAATTATGCTACCACCCACAGCCAGAAGCTGCAGGTTATATCTGTAGCTCACCTCTGGTACCTGGAACACATGGGGCAGGTTCAGACATATCTACAGTACTGTAGAATTGTCAAAGCAGATTGTGCCCTACAAAATCCCAACCTCTGGTCATACAGGCTAAGAACTTTAGCATCAACCAGTTGTACATAAAATACAACTTAACTGAATGCTGCAACTGTTTCTGAAGCATTGGTTTAACTGGGTAACAAGAGGTAATCTTAATTTTGTTTTTTTAGAAAAGAAAAAAAACACTTGGTTTTGCTGTTATTTTCAATAGTATGTAATATCCTAATAAGCTTGTATTCCCCATTAAAAACATTAATTGTGATGCAGCATCTCTCACACTACTGTTATCTACGTACCTGTTAATCCATTTAATGTAATCATCTGCAGTGGTTTTTATCCTCATTAGAATAAATTAGTGAGGTTTGATTTGTTGGATGAAGAGATCCATGAATATCTCTATATACTGCTAGGCTACCATACAAAAAGGAGAAATCCAACACTACAATGCTGTCACCAATGTGTCACTCACTTAAGAATTACTCAAGGATTACTGAATAAATATGGGATGATCAGTCAAATTGCAAGGTTTTATCAAGTAATCTAGACATAAGTACTCTACTTTAGCTTACATCAGAATCACCTTGAGGGCTTATTAAAACACAGACTGGGCCAGGCGCGGTGGCTTACACCTGTGATCCCAGCACTTTGGGAGGCCAAGGAGGGTGGATCAAGAGGTCAGGAGATCAAGACCATCCTGGCTAACATGGTGAAACTCCATTTCTACTAAAAATACAAAAAAATAGCTGGGTGTGGTGGCAGGCGCCTGTAGTCCCAGCTACTCAGGTGGCTGAGGCAGGAGAATGGCGTGAACCCGGGAGGCGGAGCTTGCAGTGACCCAAGATTGCACCGCTGCACTCCAGCCTGGGTGACAGAGCAAGACTCCGTCTCAAAAAACAACAACAACAACAAAAACAAAAACACAGACTACCAGGCTCCACTCCAACTTTGCAGATTCAGTGGGTCTGGGTGGACCCAAGAATGTGCACTTCTAACAAGGTGCTAGGTGATGCTGATGCTCCTGGTTGGGAAACACAGTTTGAGAACAGCTGGGAGGAGATACAGATATGACATAGACACAGTCCTTGTAATTATAAAATTTAGAGATATTTGGAGAAAGAAAATCAGCACACATAAGAATATTCAAGTTGGCCAGGTGATGGAGTCATCTCCACTTTACAGATGGAGAGAAGATGCTCCAAGAGCGTCACCCAGTTGCGGGTAGATGCTAGAACCCAGACAGGCTAACTCTCACAAGAGAACCCATTGGAAAAAGATGAAGGGGTTGATTTTTTTATAAAAGAAAGTGGGCAGTATAGGCTGGGGGCAAAGTACTATGGAAAGGGGGCATAAAGAAAATTCTGGAGGCTTGGGTCTTAATCCTAGTTCTATCTCTAACTAGCTACAGGGGTTTGGGCAAGGCACTTAATATTGACAGGTCTCAATTTTAAATTTTTTATCTACAACAGAACTTACAGATTTCCTTTTAGTTCTAAAAGTGAAGATTAGGGATTTAAGCTGTTTCATGAAGGGTGTGTAAAATGTAGAAATACGAATGGAAGAGAGGAGCCAGTCATTCCTGATAGAATCAGGAGCAGGAACAAAGCCAGACACAGAGGTCAAGATAATTTTGACCTTTGCAGAGCAGGGGATAGGTTTAAAAAAAAAAAAAAAAAAAGGTATCTAAAAGGTAACAAAGGCCAATGTTTCAAAACTGAAAAATGAACAGGTCAAACTGGGCCAGGGTAAGAGGCAGAGAAGGTGGGATCTGATGTAGAAGGCACAGCATCACTCCAGGTAAGCTTCTGAATGGGGAATGGCATAGTGAAAATGGAGTTTTAAATTAGTCTCCAGAGTAAAATGGTTAACAAGAAGGTCCACATTTCCAGAGACAAGTGGATCTTAGTGAGAGTTGTACATTAGAATCATATGTGTTTCAAACATTTCTAAAATATACCAAAGACAGCGACTGAGACAGTAGGTCTAGGGTACAGCGTGGGAATCTATTTTTTCAGTTCCACTGGTGATCTTAAAACAAACCCCCAGCTGAAACCCACTGCTATAACATCTTTACAATTTAAAAGCATTCTCATATTTGATCTCACAAGAACCTTGTGAGATTGGAAGGGCAGGGAGTATGATCCCCATTTTTCAAAGGAGAAAACAGGCCAGAAAAGTTAAGAGGCCATTACCCACAGCTACACAGCTAGTAAGTGAAAGTCAGGATCTGGGTCCAGGACTCACTAAGAGTCACCATGATGTTGAAGAGAGTGAAGATTATAACAAGTACTTCCCTAGATTATGAGAAATAAGAGCAAGGCATTGTTGTGAAGGACATGCCCTCTTGCTGGCCTCACTCTTTAGCAGGACTTTATTTCATTAACTAATTAATGAAAGAATTAATTAAGCCTGGGCAGCACAGTTTTCTTCTAAAAGCACTTGCTTACCAGTAAAAAACCCAAATAGCATTTTGATGTTTAAATATTCCTAAAAGCTTGAAAACTGTTTCAGAGACAGCAACATGGCTATTTACGCCCTGAGGATCACACCAATGCAGTGCCTACGTGGCAAGAGTCAATAGTTTGCTAAACTAGCAAATGGGCCCCTTCATTATGATCATAAGGATAATGGCATCCAAGTCAAACACTCAAAAAAGTCAATTTCCCTTCCAATGTTACCAATTAAAAAAAAAAAAAGACTCTGGGAAGTTTCAACAACTTTCAAAAGGCAGAAGGTCTGACATTCTAGTTTAATGAAGATCCCTGAACGAGTATTAAGTCTCAAGTAACTTGGAAAAATCTGTCCTGACATAACAGAGACAAAAAAAAAAAAAAAGATTGAATTATTTTGTATATTTTAAGGTTGCGTCCCTAACCTGTGGTTACTCCCCCAACAACTCAGCTCCCTGACATCTACGCCACCCCCTTAAAACTCAGTGCTCTACTTTCCTCTCCTCCACTTGTTGCTCCCAAAACATCTCAAGGTTTTGGGAGGATAAAAACGTGTTGAATACTGAGGAAAGAAGAAACTGAGTTTAGAGAGATGTAAAGGAAATTAAATGAGAAACAAGTCTAGTTCTAAAACCAAAGGATATTTAGACTCAAGAGAGGAGGTCAAAAGGAAGTTGCAAATGACAATGCACAAATTAACTACTTGCTGGATGCAAGACTGAAAGGCAAGAGGGATGGGGGTTGGAGGGAGTTATAGTTTACTGACCTCTGCTAGGCAAATGTGCCCATACCCACTAATGGTAGCAGCTGGGCTAGCTGAGCATCCTTGGGCCAATATATTATGTAAATCAAGGCTAAAGATTTAATGGGAACAAATGGTTGAATAAACACGACTGGAAAAGACTAGAGTGTCAGAAATGGAGAAAACCAAGGAGCATATGATATCTTAGGCAGAACCTTCTCCTTTAGCCCTGCCAAGACCGTGCAGGACAAATCTGACCTGATACAGCCCAGACTTTCTGGATGTTTATGACACTCTGAAGCAGAGCAAAGCCATTAATTAGAGCATGACTTTAGCTACAAACAAGTGCCTCCTTCTCACCAAAATGTTGGGATCCTTGCCTGCCTGAGGACCATTTCAGTAGCATATAAGCAGTTTCAAACTGCCACCCATCACACCTTTGGTTAAAACTGTTCTGAGAGGAGCTCTTGCCTCTTCTTTCCCCCCTTGACTCTATTAGACAGTACTAACTGTTAAAAAGACAATCACAAGGACTATGCTAAGAAGGAAGGATAATGAACAATCCAAGAGAAATATGGACAAAGAATATAAACATGAAGCTAAAAGACATGAATACAAATGGCTAATCAACAAGAAGCCAACACACTTCACTTGATTTTAAAATTACAAATTAAAATAATACCAGTTTTCACCATCAGATTAGCTAGAAGCAGAGGGAAACAGATAACTCTAAATCAGTGGGGCAGCTGATCTATCAGTGGGATGTGATAAATCAGTGGGAATAATTTTGCAATACTACAAAAAATGTTAATGTGCATAGCCTTTGGCCTATCAATTCTACTTCTATGAATTTATTATACAGATAAACTGAGACAAATGTGTATTTTTAAAAGTTTGTATATAGTAGTCCCCCCCTTATCTGTGGGGGATAGGATCCAAGGCCCCCAGTGGATACCTGAAACTACAGATAAATTCTATATTTACTATGTTTTTTCCTATATATGTACCTATAATAAAGTTTAACTTATAGGCCAGGCACAGTGTTTCACACCTGTAATCCCAGCACGCTGGGAGACCGAGGCGGGTGGATCACTTGAGATCAGGAGTTTGAGAGCAGCCTGGCCAACATGGTGAAACTCCATCTCTACTAAAAATACAAAAATTAGCCAGGCGTGGTGGCGCACACCTGTAATCCCAGCTACTTGGGAGGCTGAGGCAGGAGAATCACCTTAACCCAGGAGGCAGAGGTTGCAGTGAGCTGAGATCACGCCACTGCACTCCACCCTGGGCAACAGAGTGAGTGAGACTTAGTTTAAAAAAAAAAAAAAAAGTTTAATTTATAAATTAGGCACAGTAAGAGATTAACAACAATAATAAAATAGAACTATTATAACATCATACTGTAATAAAAGTTTTGTGAATGTGGTCTCTCTCTCAAAATACCTTTTAGTATATACTATACTTACCTGTTTTCAGACCATGGTTAACTGTGAGTAACTAAAACGCGGAACGCAAAACCACAGATAAGAGGGGACTACTGTATTCACAGCTGCACTGTTGATAACAGTACAAACTTACCAGTGGGAATGATGAGATTAATGTTGGTACATCTGTGTGGTGGAATATTAACTAGGCAACAATTAGTTCAGTGAGAAAATCAACTTGCATAAGAAAATATTATATAATTCTGTTTGTGAAACACACACTCTCTTACGTACACAGAAAATTTCTGGGAAAATGGATATGATATTGTTAACAGTGACTGCCTCTGGGAAGTGGAACTACAAGGGATCAGCAGAGGGGATCTTTTCAGTTTTATACCTTCTGTATCACATGAATTTGTATTTATAACATGTTTGTATTTTCAGAGGTACTAAGACTATTTTCAAAGCCTCTTGTTTTAAAACAAACAAAAATGGAGAAGAAAGAAGCAAGAGGTACCAGAAGCTTCCCAAACTAGATCATATGGCCCAGCATAATAGTCTATGCCAATAACCCAGCATCAATCACGCCCAGAGCAAAGATAGGTATGATCTGCAGTTCCCCACAGCCAAACTCACCTTCAGCCTCTTCAACAGCCACTGTAGAAGACCCTGCTGGGCACCGTCTGTACACATCTCAGGCCGGAACTCAGCCATGTTTTCCACAATAGCTGAAGGGAGACAGACACCAGTCATTTGGGAGGACAACTTTGTTTCTGTCTGCAACAAGCTTGCTTCCCATGACAGGCATGTTATTCCTCTCCCCACTTCCCTGCATTCCTCCCAGCCAGATGCTGGGTTGTCATTTTCAGATTAACCAGGGAGTTGCTGTGGTTTTCTTCTTCCAGTTATGCCATAAGTAAAACTCATAACTGAAAATGGTGGAACTCACAAAAGGGCTAAGTGATAGATTTTCTATGCTAATAGGGAACACTAGAGCAGAACATACAAAAGGGTGGATATCTGCCTAAGAAGTTTCACCCAGTCCCGAATGAGTCCCAGAAACCCATAACCAAAGAGACAGGGAGCTAGGCAAAAGCCTTAGGGAAAAATCAGGGGCTGGTGAACTCAGAGTCTCTCCCTTTCCTGATTCATCCATTTGCAGTTCTACTTCCCTGCATCAGGTGGAAGCAAGAATATTGCAAAGCAGGCAAGCATGGTCTTTTCAATTGAACAAAATAACATGCACAAGGGGAAAGGTCATGCTGGCAGAGGTAACTCCCAGGTACTAGGAAGTAAATATATATGGTCCAGCTATCTACTACAACAGCCAAAGTGTTGCTTAATAGAAAAATTAAAAATTAGGAGGAAAAAAAAGTTATTGCATGACTATGATACTGAAAAGGAGAACTTTTTTTTAAAATCACCTGGAGTCCTTAATATCAAACGGTTTCATTTCTTTCAGCCCCCCTTCCACTCCATATCCTGGAATATGTTACTATCATGAAACAGCTACACTTTTGTGTCCCCTAAGCACAATACCCAGAACACACTGGGTGTGAATTTTGAAGAAGAAAGGGCTGAAGAAATCACCACACCTCCTATCTTCTTTCTCACTCCTTTGCCCACATCAGCCTCCACAGTGGCAAGTTAAAGGATGACCAGGCAGGGGAAGCACGAAGCTGTGGGAGCAGAGGAGTAATGAAACCCTGAGAGATGAAGAGCACTACGACGCCCTGAATTACTTTCTGCCATTTCCTACAAAAATCAACTCATTCGTTTTAATCTTCCATGCCTTTATCCTATTCTTCTGCTTATATTTTAGATGGTTTCCTATTGTTCACTTGAACAAAATCCAAGCTTCCTGCCATGGTTTACAAAGTCTTCCATTATCTGGACAAACTTACTCCTCCAGTTCCATCTCCCACCTCTGACTATCACAGGCCATTTCCAGTCTTTCCTCAAATCCCAGCCCCATTCATGACTTTGCAAATGATACTCCCCTGCCTGAAGGCCCTTGTCCCACTCCTCCACCTGTCAAAATGCACCTGTCTTCATATTCAGCCACAGTCACGCACAGGAGCTAGCTGCTCCTACCCAGCAATTTGGAGGCTCTTCTTCTTCATTCCCACAGTGCTTTTCACTGACTCCTATGATACCATATGTCACCCAGCATTGTCTTTCCTTTCTTTTCAAGACTCACCTGTCTGTCTGCCCTGTCAGGAGCAGGACCATGCCTACTTCACCATAATCTACCCTAGGATCTAGCACAGTGCCTGACAAACACCAGGCACTCAATAAGCGAGAGAGAGGGAAGAATCTCCCGAGCTGTTAGTAGCTGGCCGAGCTGCAAAAAGATCTCTGTAGACTGGCAGGCTGGTACTTTTTATTAACAGACAGTCAGTAGTCAGTTAACAGACTTTTGATACCGCAAAATCCAGCATTCTGCTAACAAATGGCAATGCCAAATTCTGGCTCTAAACTACAGCCAACCCAAATTACAGAGTGTTGTGTTCCTCCTCTTCCCCCCAAGGTGCCCATCTTTCCCCTTCTTCATGATAATCCTCAAGGAAAAGAGTCCAGAACTACAATAGAAATACGTGGTACACAAAGGAGCTAAAAATAAAAATCTAATCTCATCAAATTTTCTGCTTCCACTGGGCCTCGTTCATTTCTCAAGCTCTGCTTACAGATATGTCATCTCTGGTTTTATAAGACAGTGACCAGTAATAAAGAGGGCTACTCCCAAAACACAATTTTAAATAGGATATTGGTTCAACAACTTTACAAAAGGAAAGACTGGGGAGATTCAAGGAGGAGAAGGAAGAGGAGGAATACTACAGAGGAATCATTTTAAATGAAAATCTGATGTAGGGACAGTCAAGTAGTAGCAATATTTCAACTCACAGTTTACATGGTAGTCTATACCTAAGAAGAGAAAGAAACACTAACTCTTTTTTAAATAAAATGTCCTACAAAGGTACAGAGCGGTCCAAAAGTTTGCCGTTCCATTGAAGGAAAGTGATAAGAAAAACCAACTTAAAATGATTTAAAATGTTTAAATATACACATTCCAAAGGAAACAAAATTAACCAGCATAGACTTCATCCTAACTTTTGGAGGCAAAGGCCTGCTAACCAGAGCCAGCGGTTTCTGACTAGGAAGGTTACCTACTTAGTGGATTTCTGCTTTTATTACCTACAAGCCAAACCAAAGCTGCAGTTATATGAAATTTACACAAAGGTCTTCATTTCTGAGAAGGCAGTTTGGGAGCAGAAGGAAGGAAAACACTCCTGCTATTGACTCTATCATGAAGGAAGGGAAATGAGCACAAAGTCCCAAAACAAACACAAAGCAACTCGGGCAAAGGCAAGCACCCTTCCTCTCACCCAGAGTGTTGTGGACGCCATCTGCCTCCTCTTTCACAGACTCATCCAGGCGCTCCAGATTCTGTACCAGCAGTGCTACCACCTGCCCATCCACCTGCAAGAACAGCGAAGCAAAAGGAGAGAGGGATGTTACAAAATGGTCCCCAAAATGTTCTCGTTCCCATACTTACTTCTCCACTATTTGAATGAACAAAGTAAGTAAAAAAGCAGCAATCTATGGTTTACAAGGTGCTCTCCCATCCCATTATCTCTTTTAAGTCTTAAAGTGACCCTGAGGTAAGTAAAAGGCAGGCATCATTATCTCTAACTTCAGATGAGTCAACTGGAGCTCAAGGAGACAAAGTAAAATCCAAGGTTAAAAGGTTGGTGAGTGACAGTGTTAGCACTTGAACACAGACCATCTGAAACCAAGCCCTGTGCTCTTTCTCCTTCTCTGTGGTACTTAGACAACTCACGAGAATGCCATCTTAAGTCAGATCAGCGGTTCATTCAAGCCAAAACACATTTCTAGGCCAATGCACCAAAAGATGTTTTGCTGGAATGTTCACCAGTCACATTTTATATTGACCTCAAAACATTCCTGTTTCCTTGCTAAGCTTTTATGAAACTACTACTTATAAAGAATTTATAGTTCCCTCTTAAAAGGAATAATCAACACAATAAAATATCTTCTATTTGTATGACATGGGATGCACAGAAAGCTACTGCATTTCCCTTAATGGAGTCAGACACGTTGAGACAGATAGGAAACTTTCAGTAGCCACACCATACAGCTGATGTTCAAGACGTTAGTGACTCAGCCAAGACCACACAGCTATGGAGCAGTGGAGGCAAAGGCAAAAACCAGGCTTCCTTCTCCTTAGGTGAAATGATGCTTTTACTACTTCATGCTACCTCCTGTGCACAATCTGTGTCCTAGGGAGACTGCCCTTAGGTAGCCCTGAGGCACACCAAGGAAGATAACTAAGGAAACACCTAGTTTTCTGTCATCAAGAAGGGATGATCCATCTGGTAACGGATTCTTAAGCACAGCCAATAAGTAAAGCCACCTGAAGACACGGTCTGCTGCATACCTGTGTCATCCTACCTCTCAGTGTTTCGGTTTCCTCACTCATGAAATGGGGATAAGTTCTAAAGAGTAAATGAAAATATGTGACAGGCCTTACCCTAGGTCTAGTTCATGGCAGCTGCTCAAAGAATCAAGTAGAAGGTTTGAATCTAGCCCTTTACCCTGTTGATACCTGATTATTCACTGTTCCTCTCTTCCACTGGCTAAGAAAAAGCCAAGTTCCTGAAAGGCAGGCACCTTGCTTCATTCATCTTTCTATATCCTAAGTCTACTACAATGCTATATACAGCAGATACTCAGTAAAACTTGCTAAATTTAAATAAACTGATGGAACACATAGTTTGTGCACTGTAATTGCTCCATTTATCCTCATGTAATTCTCACATCTTTCACAGGCGAGAAAGTAAAGGCTCTGAGAGGTTAATTAGTCTGATTGAAGTCACAAAGCTGGTGGCAGAAGTGCCCAACTCCAACTCTACTTTTTCCCATAATCCCCCATTATTTCAATGAGGGGAGAGAATGAGGGAGAAAAAAGAAGGAAATGATCTCATCCAACCAAATACTTCCAGAGCCCTTGCATGTAAAGTATTCTATAGACACAATTCAAACCGAGCTTGAGGAGGCAAGCAATGGCAGGCGGCATAGATCTTGAAACATGGACTCTTTACTCTGTCTGGGTGAGATGTAAGGGAAATATGTGGACAAGGGAAACGTGAAATTATTGACTAATTTGTGATACCTGAATCACAAATGAATTAGATTTTTCTAGGCTCTCCTTTATGCCATGGTGTGAGGAACAAGGAGGGGATACTATTTGAAGAAACACTGATGCCAGATTTGGGAGCCTGTAAATACAGGAAAGTGCTGTTTTCCCATCTTGTGCCAAGAGCTATACAATCTTGCTCTCAAATCTCATAGCCAGCAAAAGCTTCACTAAAGAAATCCACTACAATGTTTTTCTTAATTAACTGGACAATTTGAGTATGTAAGAGAAAACAGAAAAACATCTGGGGGAAAAATATGAACCATGTCACAGTATGTTTTTCCCTAAATCACCGTGATTGACTTATAATCTCCCTGAATCCTAAAGCAGAAGACACCACTACTCCACTGGGTACCACCCTGCTTGCCAGTTCTGCAAACTGCTTCACCAATTTCAATAGCTTATTGCCGCTTTATCTGCATTATTTTTCCCCCTTTCTTTGATTCTTAGTTATGTTTCCCATCTCTGCTGTTTAGAAGGTGGTGGGGACACTGTCAGTGAGCAATGCGTTTAAGTCCTAGAGCTGAATGGTTACGGATAACAGGCCTCCGGCTAGAGGAAAATCTTTTTTCTTGCTACGGAAATCCAACCCCTTTTTAAGCTTGCAAACTGTAAAACTTTA
Source organism: Mandrillus leucophaeus (assembly GCF_000951045.1). Classification (NCBI taxonomy): domain Eukaryota; kingdom Metazoa; phylum Chordata; class Mammalia; order Primates; family Cercopithecidae; genus Mandrillus; species Mandrillus leucophaeus. Next base: position 4,014,206 of record NW_012101477.1, read on the forward strand.
TGTTTAGTTGGGTTAAGTGCAATTTTATCTGATTGCAGGAAGGCCAAAAGCAGTCAGAATACATTTAGCTCAGAAAAACCTTAAAAAAATATTTATATTATGCATGGCTCTGGATATCACTGAGTAAAAGTACAAATTAGCATTCTGATCTATTCCCTCCAGCCCCTTGGGCCTACGTTCAATTTTCTGGACCTGTGACAAAGTCTGAAACTAAAAACAAATCCTGCTTAGGGATTAAAGCATCAGCTGGAGAACCCTTGCCTTGGAAATCAGGACTGTTTTGGGTGTGATGTTTTCTGATAAGTCATTTGTTATTTCTGATTGTTAGCAGGCCTCCCAAACAATATTCCGGGAGGTCCTACTGAGATAAAGTTCAAGGGCACGATCAGATATTATCTTCCACTTGACCAAAGAGGACGGATATAAGAGAAGAGGAAGAAATAAAAAAGAGACAGATGAGAGGGTTTGAAGGAGGATTCTTTTTCTATCTGGTACAATCTGCCAATAAGCTTTCTCAAGAGTTAGACTGGGGTTTTTCTGCCTACTAAGAGTTTCAGAAATTTCATATTTAAAAAACAGTAATAACAATAAAACCCATACCCACTGAATCTTGATCAAACAAGTTTTGAGAATAATACAGTAACATGGTCATAACGCAAAACTCAGGCCTTTTGTATCCGAGCTGTAACTTTTCAGCTTCCATTCTTGCCCCTCCAGTCCATTATCCACACAGCGGCTAGAAGCCCTGTTTAAAACGCTGGTCAGGCTACGATACCACTCCCCTGCTTACATCCTCCAATTACTTCCCTTCACCCTGGCAATGCCACCCAACCTCTTCACCAAGGCCCACAGAGCCCAGTGTGGTCTGGCCCTGACTCTGTGTTCTCCCTTCACCCCAGCTGTACATTCACAAGACTGGCCCCTTCTCTGTTCCTTCAATATGTCAAACTCAGTCTTGCCTTATGTCTTTTGCCCTTTTCCCATCCTGCTCTTGAACATTCTGAATGGCTGGTTTCTTCCAGAACTCAGGCCTTGCCCGACTATTTAATCCAACCTGACTTCCCAGCCACTCTATCTCACATCACTCTATTTTAATTCTCTTAAACAGGGAACCACTCTCTGATAGTTTTCTTGTTTATGTATCTAACTGTTTCTCCCTACGCTCATACCATGTAAGCTCCACAAAAACAGAGGCTTTCTCAGGCTTGCTCACAGCTATACACCTGGTTCCCAGAATCAGGAACACATCAAGTGCTCGATAAACATTTAGTGAACAAATGAACAAATGAATTTTGCTTTGGAACAAATACAGATGAAGGTGAGAACATGAATGGAAATGGGAAGGAATAAGATCCAGGAATTTTCATAGTAAGTACCCTTACAGCAACATAAACCTGGCCAACCTCAGTCTCACCTGGGCAGCACAAATCCATCGCCAACCAAGTCCAAGGCAAACCGAGATGGGGCTTCAAAGTTTAACATCTCAGTAGGGTTAACTGAGTGCAGGAATGGGTATGGAGGGTAGTTCCCTGGAAGTCCACATCAAAGCCACTTTTGTGGAACTCTATAAAGAGTTTCTGTAAAGCAAATGCTGGCTCCTAGACACTGGCCAGCTACACCACCCAGCCACACTTCATCTCCATAGGCTGGGACACCTCCATATGCTCTCATATCAAAGGCCCCCTTCAGAGGCCATTGCTGATACCTGCAGCTCTGCAGCCCTTCCTGATTATTCCATCAGAAGTGAGCGCTCCCTCCTCTTGGTGTCCACAGAAGCATGCCTCTCATAGCTGTTTTCAATGTTCTGCCTTGTATTATCATTACTTATTTCTTCCTTTTTTTAAAAAAAAAAAACAAATAAAAACTAAAGCTCTATCCTCTCATGTCTTATTTAGGCCCACCCCACCTAAATGTGGTTTTATTGAGTGTTTGTTCAAAATGTTTTTGAAATATTTTTTAAACTGAAAAAAATGTTTGTTGAACTCAATATTCACAGACATCTTACTGTGTGGCAGATGACACATACAATTTTAACCTGACATTTGCTAAGTGCTTAATATCTGCCAGGCATAGTACCTTTATAATGATAATGGTCAACTTTTATCAGGTGTTTACCCTGTGCCAGACTGTTCTAAAGACTTATTAAATATCTCACTTGTTCCTCGCTTTGGTACTGTATGATAGGCACTACTGTTATCTCCATTTTACAGAAAAAGAAACAGTATGGAGAGGTTAGTAACTTTCCCAAGGACACAGAATTGGTAAGTGACAAAGCCACTGCTCTGACCACTGCCCTGATGGGGATCACCCCTCAGGAAGGACAAACTCATAAAGAGACGTCTATAATCCAATGTGACAAGTGCCAGGATGTACAAAGTGCTAGAACAACACATCCTGCTGAGGTGATGAGTCTGGAAAAAACTCAAAAGGGAAGAGATAAAGTTTAAGTCAGGCCTCACAGGATGAGAGGTAGTATTCCAGGTAGCCCCAGAGAAGCAAGGCTAGGCAAGCGGAAGGCAAAGCATGAGCAAAGGCATGGGACTACCTAGCACATGGCAAGTTTTGGGACTGGCAAGTAGAAAAATGACTGTAATTTAATCATCACTCTCAAGAAGTCCAAAGTCATCTGTGGAGAGGTAAGCCAGAGAAGTGCCATCAAAGCAACATACCCTCTTGTTTACCACTCTTCAGAAAAGAGTCCATTTTCCAAGCTACCAGATCAACTTGTTACAAAGCACAAATATTTGCCTTTTGTGTAAGTAACAACAGTAGATATGAACCAAATTTTAAAACCCTGAAGATCCCTGAGAATGCCAGGACAGCGTTCTTTCCCCACAAATGTGCTATCCTATTGCTTAGGACTTCCAACTGGGAAAAAGACCAAAGCAATAACTGCAAACTGCACACCACAATAAATTCTGCCACATGCCCTCTAGCCTCTGCTCATGCAATTCCAGGCCTCAGATATTGGCCCCAAATTAAAACTACAAAGACAACTCAACCCTTGTAATATGACAGTACTTATCAAATTTCTTCCCGAATGCAGCACAAGAGTAAAAAAAGTAAATGGAAGAACACCGCCAGTTCTGTTCTCTGATATTTACTGATGACTTCTGACTGGTTGCAGACAAGCAAATAATCTACTGGAGTCCAGGAATGTTCAATGCTTGTGATTCCTACCAGCCCCACCAGGATAAACCTGTAAGAGTCAAAATCTTAAACTAATATGATAATAATAAAGACTAAACTAAACAAACAGAACATCCTGCATAGCAGTTACCTAATGGCTCCCCAGACTGAGGGTGAACTGTTTCTTTCCAAACAAACAATAAAATCTGCCAAGATGCAGTTTTTGTCGGTGGGCTTGGCAACATGGAAAAAACAAAGGGGACTTTTGTGTGAATTGCTGTTTCTGGGTACGTTTTACATGCAACAGCCAGACTAGCTGTTCCTCTCTCGTCTTCCCTATTCAGACAGGCAAAGGATGGTAATTAAAATCAGCCCAGGGACCAGGCAGGAAGGCTCATTCAGAGCCATGTAATTAACCTCTGGAAGGTAAGACTGCACAACGACACTGCGGGGACACAGAGTAGGAGCAAGTGCCACAGTCTTTCCTCAGATGCCCCTCAAAACAAAAGGACTTCCCAACATCATCCTTTTCTTTCTGCACAGTGGTTCAAAGGAAAAATAAAGGCCCTGAATTCTATAAAAGTAGCAGTTTGCTCTCTAAAGGAGCCTGAAAGAAAAATGGCCATAGAAATTTTCATTATACTCAGTCATAAATGGCCCTGCTGGACTCCAGCCTCACTCCCTGTAAGAGCCAGTTCTTCATAACCAGTGGGTTCACAACCCCTTCATTCACACCAAATGCCAGCAGCAAGCACGGCACATGGGAAATTTCTAGTGTCGAGAACATTATGAGAAAGGGTGAGGAGGGGGTGGGCAGTGTAGCAGTGGGTTTTGAGATCATCTGGGACCCCGGGCCCAGACATTCTGATTCAGTGGGTCTTGGGTAGGACTAGCAAGTAGCCAAACAAGCACCCCAGGTGCTTCTAATACAAGTGGCTGTAGTGATCTTTGATAAACTGCTAACTGAATCAAAACCAATACCAACATCCTTACCAGAGAGAAAAGACAAGAGAAGACAACAGAAGGAAGAACAACCCACAGAGCCTTGAGGAAGGATACAGCTCTGCAGGTGGACAGAGCTCCACAGGTGGTATCAGGGTAGGGGCTGGACTAGATGCACTTCTGCCACTGGCCAGCTGGGGTGCCTTTTCAGCTTTGTGGCCCTCTCTGATCACCAGTGAACTAGGAAATCTAGGGCGGTGGAAACAGAATTGTGGTGGGGATCAGAACATGCAGGCTCTTTATCAGCTGTCACAGGACTGGCTCAGCAACCCAGTGGGAGTCTTCACTTCTGCAGCTGGGTTTCCTCACATGTAAGGCAGTTCGACTTTCTGGCACCTGGCCACAGCTGCACCTCACAGACCAGCTCCTCTGGGTTGGCTGCTGCGTGGATCAATAGCTGAGGAATATTCTGAGGCCTGGCCTAAGGCTCCTCAAAAGACTGCAGACATCGACTGCCCTGTCTTCTACAGACAAGGAAAGACATTCGGGCCTCAATGAGCTATAAGGTTTATTCTCATTTTTAACATTCTCCAATTCCTCTCTGATGACCTATTTGTAAAATGAGTAATAATACCTGTTCTCACTGGCACTTGGGATTAGAAAGTCCAGATGAGAAAAACATTTGTGAAAGCTCTTTGTAAAAAGGTCAGTAGCAACAAAAGACAGGAGGAAAGAAAGGGGCAGAAAATATAGAGTCTCGGAGACCACAGGTTCAAATCCTGGCTGTGTGACCACGGGCCATTTGTTTGGCCTCTCTAAGCCACAGCATCATGGCTGTATATGGGAATAGCAGCAATAATGCCAATGTGAAAGGATGTGGTGAGAAGAATGAGAAATGGCCCTGCCCACTGCAGAGACTTAATGAGGGCGAGGCCTCTGCCTGACACAGTTTCAAAGCATAAAGCACTGCCCCAGACATATCTCTACTTTTTCACTCTCCTTATTCACGCCGGTCTCGCCACAGACCAGCGTCACTGTGGAGTTCCACCTGGTACCCACTCTCAGAGACGATGGTGGTGGTAATGCCAACAACTTATACAAACCTGCAAAACCCCAGAGGATGTGTAACTTACCAGAGCATCGATAAGCACTTCTGCTCCCTCTTCACTCTCATGGAGGGTGTCTATATCTGTTAATTCCTGAAGCAAATCGACCACGGCTATGGACACATGTGAAAAATGTTAAGGGTATAACACACACACTGAAACGCTACCGATATTTTTCTTCCCTTCTGTTTCCTCCTCAATTGCTTTATCACCATTTACCTTTAATAGACTCCGGTTTTATTAACATCTCTTCAACAGGGTTCTACCCACAGTGGGTATTCATTAAATGTTAACTGACTCACTCGGTCTCTTTCCTTATGCTGCCTTCCTCGCTGCTTAGTCCATAGGTTCACTGAATTTTCACAGATTTCAAAATTTTAAATAGATCACCTGGGAAGTCCCTTTTCCAGTGAGAAATAGACCAACACCCTCAACCTCATCTCGTAATTTAAATTCTTGAAACTCAGTATAATCTTAACTACCTTGTACAGTTCACCTTCGAAGGCAGTAATCATTTCTAAGAGGTGGCTGATGTTCACCAAGGAGTCTTCAGAGATCAGGACATGACATAATTGGTTGAAAACAAAGGGAAAAATTTATATGGAATTGGGCTAGTCCCCATCAACCTCTGTCCCCTCAAATGTCACACTGCTATGAATATAAAAGGAAGAATAGAGAATTTAAAACTGTGCAAAAATAGGAAAAGGAAAGGGAAGTACAGGGCCAGGCACAGTGGCTCATGCCTATAATAACACCCAGCATTTTGGGAGGCCAAGGCAGGAGGACCGCTTGAGCTCAGGAGTTTGAAACCAGCCTGGGCAACACAGTGAGACCTTGTCTCTACTAAACATTTAGGAAAAAAAAAAAAAAATCAGCCAGGAGTGGTAGCACATGCCTAACGTCCCAGCTACTTGGGAGGCTAAGGCAGGAGGCTTGCTTGAGTTCAGGAGATCAAGGCTGCAGTGAGCTATGATCACGTCACTGCACTCCAGCCTGGGAAACAGAGTGAGACCCTGTCTCAAAGGAATAAAGAAAAAAAGAGAGAGAGAGAAAAGAAAAGAAAGGGAAGTATAAAGAAAGGGAAACATGAAGGAGAGAGTTACATTTGGAAACTGGGTGGCAGAACTAAACTTATAACTAAGCTTCCTTTCCCTCACCTGAAAACTCTCTATCTCTCTCTCTTTCTCTCTCTCTCACACACACACAGGTGCACACACACACGACGGG
>NW_012101477.1:4020663-4022677 GCF_000951045.1 Mandrillus leucophaeus
TCTCAAAGGAATAAAGAAAAAAAGAGAGAGAGAGAAAAGAAAAGAAAGGGAAGTATAAAGAAAGGGAAACATGAAGGAGAGAGTTATATTTGGAAACTGGGTGGCAGAACTAAACTTATAACTAAGCTTCCTTTCCCTCACCTGAAAACTCTCTCTCTCTCTCTCTTTCTCTCTCTCTCTCTCTCTTTCTCTCTCTCTCTCTCTCACACACACACACACAGGTGCACACACACACACAACGGGGGCGGGGGGAGAGAGAGAGAGAGAGAGAAACAGATACCTTGCTCCAGCAAACTGCATTTATTGAATGCCCATGATGACTAAAGCACTGAACATGATAAAGGCCAATCCATTCTTCATTCTGGGCCTCAGTTTCCTCATCTGTAAAATGAGAAAGATAGATAATCTAAAACAATTTTAAAAACCATACACCACAGGCAATAACCAACATGTAACAAATGAAGAATACACACGGACAATATGAACCACACGTGTCCTGAAAAGGAGCAATCAGATGCAGCTGGGGAATTAGTAATGACTTGCTAGAAGAAGACTGCTCAGAAAACAGGCAACTAAAAATATGAGGACAGGCAGACTAGAAGGTAAAACCACGGGAATAAAAGCAGAGAGACTGGAATGTACAAAGGCATTTGAAAAGAAGAAAGGATTGGAGGAGAGGGGAGGGAAGTGGAAAGGGGAGAGAAAATTGTAACTAGCTGAAGAAAATAATATTTTGAAAGAATAAGCTAAAAGCTGTGTGCAGGATGCATTAAAGCACGGTGAGCTTGAGGGATGGGGGTGGCACACAGGAGCCACCACGTGGACAGCATGTGTGGGTAGTTGTGGGAGCCAGGCCTGAAGGAGAAAGGCCTATTCCAAAGCTACCACATACAAAAGAATCCTGAAGATTCAACAACGGTCAGAATCAGGGCAGTTTTACTAAAAAGAAAAAATAAAAGATGCAGAACATATGAACAAAAATGACAGGACCTGCTAGCTGATGACTGATGTTCTGGGTATTATATGCAGTCTTTTGCTGAAAGAAAAATTACTTGAAGGTTTGCTTTACTCATCTCTAACTGACCAGCTGACCATCATGAATATGTAATTAAGCTTTCTGTGTCTTACTCCTTCACTCTCAAAGGTGATATTTACCCAAAACTTAATATGAGCAAAGAGCTTAAAGGTCTTTGGACAAAAATCCTTCATGCTTAACATCTTCATCTAAAAAATAATCAGAAAGTTGTTGACAGAGTCAACATATGTGCCTGATATAGAGTAAACTGAAACACACAAATTATTTGAATCAATTATAATAAAAAACAGCAAAAATAACCAGGCTACCAAACTAACCCCTAGAAACCCTAGAGCTACCCTTGACTAGTAGGAATTAGTAGTTCTCCCTCTCTAAAATTAAAATAGTCATCATCATAATAGCCGCCATTTTTAAAAGTCACAGCATCATGTCTGGTGCTATGCTACTGGAATTCTTTCAGCAGCATTATAAGGTTCGGTGCAAGTACTATTTAACAGATAAGAAAGGTAAAGCTAGTAGTTGTTAAGTTCTCTGGCCTGTGGTGGCTCATGCCTATAATTCCAGCACTTTGGGAGGCCAAGGTGGGCAGATCACTTGAGGTCAGAAGTTCAAGACCAGTCTGGCCAATATGGTGAAACCCTGTCTCTACTAAAAATACAAAAATTAGCCAGGTATGGTGGCACACGCCTGTAATCCCAGCTACTCAAGAGGCTGAGGAAGGAGAATTGTTTGAACCCAGGAGGTGGAAGCTACAATGAGCTGAGACTGTGCCACTGCCCTCCAGCCTGGGTGACAGAGCGAGACCCTGTCTCAAAAAAAAAAAAGTTATCTAAAGGTCACTGCAACAGTAAGGGAGAAATGTTAGGTCTACCTGATTTCAATAACAATGCTATTGCCAACTATATTTCATATTAATGCACAAGGGGATATACACTCAGTTTAAATATGGCTACATTCAGGTAAATTCTAGCTATTGAC
>NW_012101477.1:4023152-4052781 GCF_000951045.1 Mandrillus leucophaeus
TAAGTGAAGTATATCTAAAAGATGAACAGATGAAGAGTCAAAGCAGGCTTGAGGACAAGGGTCATGTCATATTCATCTTTGCCTCACATCTTTAATGATCTGAATGATCCCAAAATTATCACCAGCCATGTAATCTTGTGCAAGCCCCTTTATTTCCTTAGAGCTTAATTTCCTCATCTGTAAAATTGGGGTAATAGTCTCTGCCCAGCCTCTTCCACTGAGTAGCTATAAGGAATAAATGAGATCAGGTATGTCAAAGGCCAAGGAAGTTAAAATACTCAAGAAATGTAAAAGCACTATAATACAGATTGTTAGTCAAGTCTTCCCACAGAATGCCCAAAGCCCTCACTATTGCCTTCATTTTTCCAAAAGCCTCTAAAATCTAAAGTTTAAGCTAACAACAGCATGGTCCCCCCTTTTTGGGTCACAATGGGTTGGAAGATGTAATTTTATATTTCAGCTATGCCACAGAGATTCAGATTGATCAAGTCCTTTATCAGCCTTTCAGGTCTTGTGGGCAAGATATCACATTTTTCTTTGATTATTCTTATACCACGCTCACAAATGTGTCACATGAAACCTAGAAACTAAAAAATAAGAAACATTTTAGACAAAGGTGATTTTATAGAAAAGCATAAATGGCCTTTCCAGGAAAACTTGTTTCTTATCATGTTTCAATGGATATCTACTTGCCTACTTTCCTGCCTCAGTTGAGAAGTCAAATAAGAAATCAGCTACCTACCAGGCCTGGTAAACATCTCATCAATCCTACCACTAACTGATTTTATATAAATTCCCAACTTTCACAAAATGGCATTTTAGCAAGGCAGTAATAAGTCTGTAATTGCCATCATCAACTCCTGGGTAATATAATATGACCCAGAAGACAGAGGTCATTTGAAGACCAGAAAGAGGAATGAGAATCAAAACTAAAGACAGACAAACTCTCAATCTTGATGAGAAAATTCAGCATGGTTGGCCATCCCTCCAGCATTTCTTCACAAGCAGACTCTGGGCATGGGTGATAGGTTTTTCCACTGTAGTTACAATTTCATTTCACAAGGTAAAAGGCTCTTCTGTCCAAGTATAATAGGAAAAGAGAGAGCCTGTCTCCCTGCGAATTACTAAAACACAGTTTTTGATAGCCTATTTTGTCATGTCGAGTAGAAAGGCCACCCACGCACTCCCTCTGTACCTGTCCACTACTGGGGCAATAAGTTAGTATAATAATAGGTAAAGCAGAAAAGACCAGCTGGGCACAAAATGGTCCATAACACAATGGCTCCTGGAAAAAAAGAGTGGTGTTTACTTCTATTTTTTGGCTCTGGATATTTGTTTTGGGGTCATATCCCACTTAGAGTCTTGGCACAGAAACTAAGCATTAATCTCATTAATCTCCAATGAGATGAGTCCACAAGGAACAAAGTTATGAAAAAAACAACAAAGAAAGAGAAATAAGATGTATTAAGCAGATGGCTTTTTAAAAGTCATTTCAAAAAAGCTTTCTTAAGACAAATAAACCAGTATAGATTCAGAGAATATAACTGTTAATGCAATAAATGTGAGCTTTTTAAAAAATTCTCTTTTCTTTAAGTTCTAGACTAGGACAGTAATTAGATATAGCTCAATTAATGCAGATGAATTTCAAAACAGACAAAATGGTCTTTTTCTCCTTCAAAAGCAGCTGGCACAAAGCTACCTAGAATGAAACTGGACAATCCTAGATCAAACTAATATGAAGGAGAAATGTACTCATTCAACATTTATTAAGTCCTTATTAAATGCCAGTGGGGAGTAATATGCCACAGGGGAAATGTCCAAAGCAGGCTACAACCACCCTAATCTTCCGGGGACATAGATTTCACCTAAAACAAGACCAAAAGTTACATTAATCTGGTACCAGGTTTTGTTTGTTTCAAGTTACATTAAAAGATCCTTCTTCTACATTGCCATTTTGGCACTTTTAACCTAAGGTGTTTATCTTCAGAGCATATTTAATTGGCTCCAAAAAATAAGTGGTTTATCAATACATGTCAAAGTCAGATGACAGATGAGAAAAAGAAGTAAATTCTTCTAAATGTAATTTTAATTCTGGAAATATCAAGACAAATACAGCTCCTAGCAAAATAACAGCTCAAAATACGGAAGTCTTCTTAGACAGTGCTGGCGGGAAAGCAATGGAGCAAATACCAACTCCCTCCCAGTCCAATTAGAAGAAAGCCCCTAAGGAGGCTCAAACCCTTCCCAGCCCTATTCTTGCTCATTAGCACTGGGTCTGCAACACAAGGCACCCTTGACTATTGTACACACCCTCTGGGACAACATGGTGAGTCTCAGTCAGTTTGTTCCACTTTAGTATTCTCAGACCCAGATTACTCAAGTTCAGTTGATCCCTGTTGATCTAAAACACCGATCTCCTTATTTTCCAAATTCCCACAGTAATTCTTCACAAAACTCACTTGACAACTCTGTAAGTTCTCCTGGTTTTCTAGAATCAGAAGAAAACTAAATAGTCATTTGGAAAAGAACAGTGCTAATGACCACGCCCTAAAATTATTCCACACCAAAAAGAGCCGTCCCATCAGCACAATGATCTACTCTGCCACTTACAAATTTTTCCCTGCTTAAATATTAGCATTCAACCCAATGTATTGGTACCTTAAGTTAACATTACAGTGAGACCTCATTTTTCTGTCTCACAAAGGGGTGGAGAGAAAGCAGACTTTGAATAAATTGGGTTCAGGTTACTGGATTTTTTTTATTTTAATTAAAGAATAAGGCATTTAGCTGGGAAGCAGTAGTCATTGTTTTTTTTTTGTTTGTTTGTTTTTTGTTTTTTGGTTTTTTTTAATTAAGCCATGGACCTGATACCTTGATAAATTTGTAGTGACTACATGAGCAGCCAGCAAGACCACATCAGCTTCCATCCATAGTACGAGGAATGGCAATGTCCATCGCAAAGGGAGAGGCTACAAAAATAAACCTGAAATGCATGCTAATCTCCACGTCTGTCAAAAGCTTACCCATCTCCACTCCCCACACCCCCAAGCCAGAGATGACACACACCTTCTCAGGGCTCCAGTCAGTGGTATTTCCTGAGCATACTGCTCCAAACGCACTCTCCACACACACCATGGAGGTGGGGGGTGGGGGTAATTAGAGGGTTTTTGCTTTAAACTGGAGTTATTATTTTTTATTAGCATCCAACACACTTATCATACAAAGGAGGAACCCAGTAAATAACAGTGATCTACCAAAAAGACTTTAGAAGGGACTCCACTAACCACTCAAATTGAGAACATGGCAAGTGACACACAAAAACAGAGTATTTATCCATTTGGCGCCATGTGATTATTGTTGTGGTTTGTTTGTTTGTTTCCCTTTTATTCCTCCTTGTTCCTTTGGGCCAGTGGAGTAAATCTGGCTTAAAGCAGTCCACAAAAATGGATTTTTTAGCAATACTTTAATATCTTTAAATGTACTTTTGGTTTTATTTTTCCATAGAAACACTCTAAAAGGTTCACAAGAAAGGAGCTCTAAACACGTTTAATGATTTACTTTAAAGGAAAAAGTGTTTAAAAAGCATTATTTTGAAAAGGCAGCAGCTGCTGGGTTCCACCTTCTGCTCCCTCCGACTGCATTTAGAGTAATCCTCCAAAACCATGTGAAGTGTGTGCTCCCCACCCCCAAGATATGCTCTCCACAGATCAGAATCCATTCTGCAGCCAACCGATGGCTGGGCTCCAGCCTCTCAAGGGGGCAGATGAGGCACAGAAGCGCTGACAAGCCCTCACCAGCAGCAGTGATGCAGAGCGCCAGAATAAACTCTGAAGCTGCTTCTCACGGTTGAAAGGATGAGGCACAAGCTGTTTTCTCACATCCTCTGCCTCTTAAGGTTACAACAAACCAGCCTCTGATCCAATTAAAATCCCTACAGTTTATGTTTTCGCAGAGGAGGACAAAGCAAAGATGACCGGTGCTTGCTGGGAACATAACCAGCCATGTATGGTCTTGGTTGATAAATGAAGGGTTAAAAAAGATTAAAAATTTAAGTCATGACTGCCATGAAATTGTTTATTCATGGTAAGGTGTTTTGGGCAGTTACAGCTGTACAACAGTAAATTGTTAACAACCGTTTCCTGAAGAAAGATTTCCATTATAGATCACAGATAAGACAAGCAGCAGAGTGCAATGTTGCAGGGAGAGCAACGTTCCGACCAACAGAGGATATGGTAGATGCAAGTCAAGAGGACCTACCCTTTCCTGAAATCACTTTCAAGAAAAATCGTACTTTGAGGAGGATGACATTTACCCTAATTGCCGCCTCTAATTAAAATTAAGGTAATTAAAAAAATTTCAAATGCACTTTAAATTTGATGTAAGACATAATTAAAAATCAGATTTTAAAAAATATCATTAGGACAGTTGGGTGCAGGTTGGCATACAAGAGGAAAAAAAAAAACAGTTTAGCTCTCAGAAAACAGGAGGGAAATGGCAATCTGTCAAAGTTATTATAGGGGGATGTGTTTTTTCCCTTTTTAAAGACCAGAACTTAACAACTTGGAACATCTGTGCCCTTGCCTTTCCCAAATATGCCGATGTCGAGCAGCGTTTTTTTGTGTGTCAGTCTTCTCCCCAGCAGGAGCCAGGCTGGTGAATCAGCAAAATGTCAGTATCTTCCAAAAGCTGTTACTATTATTTTGAGTTAGCAGGAATAGAAAAAAGAATGAGAGTGGTGTTTCCAGAAAGAAAATAAGTCATTTCTGTACTAATACACAGGGTAACAGGTGACCATGCGACTCTGTCAGCAATGTCGTAAATCCCACAGGAAGACTCGAGGTGCACTGGAGGAACACTGGACTGAAAATCACAGATGTGGAGTGCCCGTCTTAACCTCAAGTTAGCTGTCCAACATCTGGACCTCACACTTGTCACTAAGTAAAAACAAACAAAGTGCTCAGCTAAGTCCTCTCTAAGGTCTGATCAGATTCCGAAATCTACCCTTCTGTAGGTGAACTGAAATGTGAAGTAACAACTAGAACTCGTAGTCTCTGAATCTGTGAAGATCATTAGTGCCCTGAAAAGAGCTAGGCGTATGGCAGTTACCTGCCAAAGAAGGAATGTTTATATCCCCCCACAGATTCATATGTTGAAGCCTATCCCCAATGTGATGGTACCTGGAGGTGGGGCCCTCGGGATTAGTGTCCTAAAAAGAGACCCAGCGAGCTCCCTCACTCCTTCCACCATGTGAGGATGCAGTGAGAAAACAGCTATCTAAGAACCTGGAAGCAGACCCTCACCAGATACCAAAACTGCTGGTGCCTTGGTCTTGAACTTCCCAGCCTCTAGAACTGTAAGAAATAAATTTTTGTTGTTTATGAGCCACCCAAGTTGACGGTATTTTGTTATAGCAGCCCAAACAGACCAAGATAATGCCCAATATATATTTACTGACTGATGCTACTTGAGCAACCAGCACAGCTTATGGTTCCCAAGGGCCTAGCACAGTGCCTGGCACATCATGAGCACTCACAGCAGGTCTACTGAGTGAAATTTCATGAGACCATGTACTGAGCTCACTCAGCAACAAGTTAACTAACTAGGGTCCTTATACAACCCAGAACCCCACAGCGAACCCTGGTGAACAAAGTCATAAATCTGGGAGCTAACAGATCAATTCTTGATGCTATCTAACATTACATGAAGCATCAGAAATGTCTTAAGACAGTCCTTCAAGAAGCCTGCATTAAAATTATTCACTGATTTATTTCTATGAGAATTATCAGCCAGGCAAGAACTTAGTCAGACACGCTCTCAGGAGAGAGATTACCAGAAAGATGAAAATAACATGAAGCAGCAGCAGATTCCCTGTGAGTATCACTCAAGCAGACTAACTTCATTTGTCTCTTACCTTTGGAAATCTGGATTTAAACAGAACAACTACTAGAAGAGAATTTGGTTTAATGAACATAACCCTGTCCACAGACACATCAAAAGCCTTTGCAATAAAGCTACAGCATATCTGATAGCCAAGATAAAGTATAAAATGGTTTTGGAAGTCACGATTCAGATTCAGTGACAAGTAACATTTACTAAGTGCCTACTACGTATCAGGAACTGTGCTCAGCATTTATACACTCCTTTGATCCTCTCAGTAACACGGAAAGCTACTCCAGAGGCTGAGGCAAAATCACTTGAGGCCAGGAGTTTGAGTCCAGCCTGGGGAACATTGCAAGACCCATCTCCAAAAAATAAAATAAAATAAAATAAAAATTAGCTAGGATGGTGGCATGCACTTGTAGTCCCTCCTCAGGAGGCTAAGGAGTAGGATCACTTAAGCCTAGGAGTTTGAGGCTGTAGTAAGTTATGATTATGCCACTGCACTTCAGTCAGGGTGACAAAGCAAGACCCTGTCTCTAAAAACAAATAAAAATAACACTGAAAGACAAAAATTATTAACTCTACCTGTGCAAAGAATATAAGCTGTGGAGGGGCACCATCTTTCACACAAAAATGAGGCTGAGAGTCAAACCTAGATTGTCTCTTTAGGCCTAACATGCAATCAACAAATATTAAATGTTATTTATTATGTGTTGTACCCAGTCTTTTTTTTTTTTTTTTGAGATGGAGTCTCACTCACTTTGCTGCCCAGGGTAGAGTACAGCGGCATGATCTCGGCTCACTGCAACCTCTGCCTCCTAGGTTCAAGAGATTTTCCTGCCTCAGCCTCTCGAGTAGCTGGAACTACCAGTGTGCACCACCACGTCCCGCTAATTTTTATTTTTATATTTTTAGAGATGGGATTTTGCCATGTTGGCCAGGGTGGTCTCAAACTCCTGACCTTAAGTAATCCAACCACCTTGGCCTCCCAAAGTGTTGGGATTACAGGCACAAGCCACCACAGCCAGCCTCGCTTTTAGGAACTGGAAATATAGGAATGAACAAAACAGAATAGCTCCCCTGTCCTCCTGGACATCCAAATGTGCTTTCTACCACGGTTCACTACCTTCTCTAGTCTCAACTCCACTGGACCATCAGTTAGCAGAAAGATGCCTAAATTAACAGATTCATATCTGTCTGGCTTTGCCCCCATAAGGGGCCTTCCAATCCACATCCTAAAAAGTAAAGCTGTTAATGTATGAACAGATATATCACGATTAATTCTAGTACTAATAAGAGCAAATAGGACAATTAAGGATTGCCCAAGATTTGCAAGATTTGTTAAGAGAGAAAAACCAGATTTTCAAATGAGTAAAAAGCACTGTGTGTTTCAAGATAGAAGATAATTAGACTGGAAACAGAACATCAGATTTTACAGCACACATCTACAAAGAGAGACAGGAGAGAGAGTAAATAGCACTTCCCCACCATGTCAGCTTTCCTACTGAGGTCAGATCTGAAAGGATATCTGTATTATCATGTCCAAGCAAGCCAAGAAGCGACTGTACGGCATTCAGCTCCACCAGAAGGTGGTACAGGTCTGGCATGGTGGCCACCACGTGCATCTCCTGAATGATGTCATTTAGGTCCAGCTCGGATTCCATGAACCTAGGAGGGAAAACAAGACATCATTAGAAGTAAAGGAGCACTATCAGCAATGAGGAGCAAACAGCAATAATCTAGACAACAAGACGATCTGTCAAAGTGTCTACAACAGACCAACCAAGAAGTACACTCATCCAAACACCATACTGTCACACAATTTCCTTGGGAAATCGATTTCCTCATTACAAAAATCAATCTTGGATTCAGATCTCATTACAGGGTTCCCTTACTCTTGCAGTCACAGGCTGCCTTTCAGAGGCTCCCAAAGCATTTTGTAGCACTAAACGATCTGCCCACCAGTCCTATAGATTCGCTACCATTACCCCTTGGTGTGGCAATTCACTCTGTTGCCCTGAACACAGTTATCCTACTACCCATCCAAAAAGGGTTTCTCTTACTTCCCACTTCAGATCAAGGGCCAGTTATTCCCCTTACCCAAAGGAAGATAAGATTTTCTGTATCTAAAAATACCCTCCCTCTCCCTCCTCTTTGGAGCTGATTCAGAGGCAGATACCAAAGAAAAGCAGACCTAGTCTCTGGCATTCTACAATCACCACCAACTTTACACAGCATGATACTTTACTCACATTTCTACACCTGAACCTTTCAACAAACCTACGCCCAGGCGCTAAGAACAGAACTACTTTGCATTCACGCTGCATGCCCTCCCCCGGTGTTTGACATATAAGAAACGCCGATTAAGCCTTGGATGAACAAGACAGGAGGGTTTGTTCTGAGATGGAAATGAGCTAATCTGGCGTAAGGCAATTGAACAATACCCGACTGAGAGTGACTGAGAGGAAGCAGTTTTTAAACTGACTCTGGAGTCAGACTATCTGGGTATGAACCTGGCTTAGCCACCTACTTAGCCTCTCTATGCCTCGGTTTCTTCTGTAAATAGGGACAATAATGTTACCTGTCTCACAGGGCCGCTGTAAGGAGTAAATGAGTAAGGACATATAAAGCATTGAGAACAATGTCTAGCATAAAAAAGCACTATGTAAGTGTTTGTTCTCTTTACTATTGCTGCTACTATTACTGTAATATGTCTATCTTCTCTTCTTGAAAGTAAACTTCTTAAAGACAGGAACTATATCTTTGTCTCTTATATCCACAGATGCCTACTGAATTAAATCGAGGGCGCAAAGAAAAGCGACACAAACAGGGACTCTTGAAGTCACACAGGACTCATCAACTTCCAGATGCTGTCAGTCTGGGTAGATACAGCTTCTCCAAAAATCTGCAGTCAGTAAGGAACAAAATCTAGAGACTTAGAATTCTTTAAAACATGTCTATATTTTAGACAACATCTATTATTGTTTTTCTCCATTAGTATTTTTAATTATATGCTTATATATTTTTTCCCAGTTATAATATACTTCTAGTAGAAAACCAGGGAAAGAAAAGCAAGCCCTCAAAAACGTAAACAAATCATCCATAAGCCTACTAACCAAAAATAACCATTGAAAATACTCTGTATGTTTAAGCCTTTTTCTCAACTCACAGACCTTTAAATTCTATTTTAGTGTATGATATAAGGCAAAGATCTAACTTTATTTTCTGTGAATGTTTGACCAACTGCTTTAATACCATGTATGTTTGCCTGTATGTTTAAGTCATTTTTCTCAACTCACAGACTTTACCCCACAAAAGTAAGCCTATATAGTATATAGTTCTATATTCAATTTTTGCTGCTGTTGTTAATATAGGCTAAATAATTCCCCTTATCATTATTCTACTACAATAGGATAAGCCAATACCTGACAAACTGCTATAGGTTCCTTCTTCTACATGGCAAAATCCCTCACTCACCACAGCACTCTTCCCTGCTAAGCTGACATCGCTGGCCTCAGAATCCTTCTCAACACAGTGTTCCAAGAACAGACTATGAATCAATCACAGGCTGGGTGTGGCAGATTAAGTTTATCTACAATCCCTGTTCTAAATCATAAATTAATGGCCACATAGTATTCCCTTGAGTAGATATACCGTGATTTAACTAACCAATCCCCCTTTGTCAGGCATTCAGATAATTTCCAATTTTTTTTCCCTTTAACAAATGACACTAAGATGCATATGCATTCCTAATTATTTTGTTAGGATAAATTCCCAGGAAGGAAAGGGCCAAGGCAAAGAGTATGAATGACTTAAATAGATTTTGATATATTTTGCCAGAAAGTACCAATAGCACATGAAGTGCCTGTTTCCCCTTACCCTCTTCACAAAGAGTATTTCCTCCAATTTGAGATAGAAAAGAAAATTCATTTTGTATTTTGCATTTCTGATAGTAAGATGGTTAACATTCTTGTAATGTTTACTATTTGTATTTATTCTTTGCCCATTCCTATTAGGAGGCTCATTTTGTTTATAGATTTATAAACACTGTATATTAAGGAAATTAATCTCTATTCTATGCTGCAAAAAAATAAAGTGCCCTTTAATTTGTACATTGTGCTTTTTGATATAAAGGCTTTTTTTTCCTTTTGACATAAAGGTTTTAAAAAGTTCAAGTAGCAAAATCTTTGCCTTTATGAACTCTACTTTACAGGTATCCTGAGCAAAATATTTTCTATGCTAAAAGAAGATATATTTTATGGTGTACTTTTATGTTTATATATTTAAATATTTAATCCATCTGAAATTTATTTTAGTGTATTGATACAGGGCACGGATCTAACTTTATTTTCTGCAAATATCTGGCCAACTGCTCCAATACCAAATCTATCCTTTCCCCACAGATTTAAAAAAATGTCATCTATCATACACTAAATTTTAATCTGTACTTTAATCTGTTTCTGGGCTCTTCACTCCATTTCATTGATTCGTCTGTGAATGTCTGAGTCAGGACTACACTTTCACATTGTTATAGCTTTATAGTATGTTTTATGTCTGTTGCTGCAAAACACTCCCTTGTTGTTTTTATCTTTTAGTGTTTCCTTGCCTGTTCTCACTTATTATTCCAAGTAAATTTCATAATTATTTTAGCAAGATTTTCCCCCAATACCTTTTTTTTAAAAAGCTCCCTTCTCTGCTTGCAAATAGATTTTTTTTTTTAGATCACTTGAAGTGTGGAAGCTAAATCAGAATCATGACTCAGTAAGGCTGGTGCAGAAAGATTCAAATAGTCCATGGGCCAGGAGATCTATATAATCCTTGAACCTAAAGGCCTCAACAAACCTCTAAGGCTTATTTGCCTTATGTGAATGTGTATATACAAGATTTCTGGAGAACAACCTGACAAAAGGTTTTTCCAGTTCACTTGGAAGAACCGGCAAGGGAGACTGGGCACTAAACAGTAAAAAACAAAATCGTGCTGAGTGCAGGATAAGATCTGGTGATTTGGGTGATCAACAGCCAACGTGATGGCTCATGCCTGTAATCCTAGCACTCTGGGAGGCCAAGGTGGGCGGGTCGCCCGAGGTCGGGAGTTTGAGACCTGCCTGGCCAACACAGTGAAACCCCATTGCTACTAAAAACACAAAAATTAGCCAGGTGTGGTGGTGCACACTCGTAATCCCAGCTACTTGAGAAGCTGAGGCAGGAGAATTGCTTGAACCTGGGAGATGGAGGTTGCAGTGAGCTAACATCGTGCCACTGCACTCCAGCCTGGGCGATGCAGCGAGACTCTGTCTCAAAAAAAAAAAAAAAAAGTGAAAGACTGTCAGTCACCTGGAGGGGTCTGTGCTTAGTCCTGTTTAGATCAAGTAATTTATTATTATTTTTTAATCAATAACATGAGCAAAGATATATAAAAGGCAAAACGAAAAAATGTTATATGACACAAAGCTTAAAGAGACAGTAAGCACAGCAGCTGACAGAATCAATTCAAAAGTTCCTGACAGGCAATAATAATGTGCCAAATCTAACCAAAGGAAAATTACCTGGGATCCACACAGAAAACTGCAGGGAACCAAAAAGTCAAGTACAAATGTGAAGGCTGGGAGAGATACAGTTTCATAAGGGCACATGTGTTTCTTTCCGAACTTGATGGCTTTAGTGAACCATAACTGTGACACAAATCAGAACATGAGACAGTTCTGCCAGAGACAATTCCTTATTCATCTCTGGACATCCAGCACCTGACGCAGGCCTTGGTCCAACACAGAAACTTGGGAGATGCCTGTAAATGGGGGCACAGATGAAAACAGCTGCCACAAGGTGGTTTTAGGGTACTTAAAAGAGAACAATACAGAGTTACACTGATTTAATGACCCTAAAACTTCATGACATCTGTTCAAGGAACCATCTTTTAGGAGGGATGTGGAAACCAATTCAGGGAAATGACCAAGATTCTAAGGAGTCTAGATAGATTTCATATACGAATTTGTTGAAATGCTTTCTCATTCTGAGTTGAAATTTTAAGAGCCAAAGATGCCAAATGATGGAATAGCTTTCTTTGGAAAGTTAGATCCTTCTCACTGGGATAGTTAATAAAGGGTAACATTTAAAAAAAAAAAAAAAATACCAAGAGTTAGATGGTAGAATAGACTGTGCTTCTCAAGTTCCTTCCAACTTTGAGACTCTTCTTCCAAATATGGTCTCAACCCAATGCTTTTAAGTTCAGGAAGTCAGAAAATTATCAAAACAAAACAAACAAGCAGAGAATAAAATTGCAAGCAGGGAAATACTACAAAAATATACTGGGTCCAGTGTTACGTGAGTAACAAGATATCGTGAGAAATGCTGGACTTGGGAATGAGATTGACCTGGGTCATACTCCCAGCCATGCTATTTACTAGATGTGTGGCCATGAACAGTGAATTGACAAATATTTACTGGGCACATACTAGGTGCCAGTCATTGTGTTAGGCACTGAGGATATAACAGATAAAATAATCCCAGTTTCTGGCCTCCATCAAATATAAATAATCTATTACAAACAATTAATTATAAGGGTGCCTGGCACTACCCAAGAGAAGTGTCACTGGAACACAGAGTGTGGTGTCCCAACCTGATCAAGGAAGACACAGAATATTAACTAACTTATTGCTAGACCCTGATTTCCTTATCTTCCTAAACTATAGTGAGGATTAAAAGAGATAATATATATACAGTGCCTAATAATAGCTGGCATATAGTAAGTACTCAATGAATCTATGTACCCTCAAGTTTGTTATGCTGTCACAGTCGTCTTCTGTTTTGCCTGACCAAGCACAGCCTACTCAGGAGCCTATTCATTTAAAGCACACACTACTATTTGCAGAGAACTGTCTTTAGGAATTAGGCATACTTTCAGCAATAGATGACTCACAGCTGGGGGAAAGGATCAAGTTAGAGGTGACGGGAAAGCAATAGAGCAACATATTAAAACAGTAACCCAGGCTGAGACGGGGTCATCGATTCCATCTGATATGACAGAGAATATTTTCCTAGCCTGCCCATGTGCATTTGCTTCAGACCAGCAGGATATTCTCCTTCAACCACAGGGGTGAATATCAGCAAAAGACCAGCAAAGCTCAAAAACACTGGGAAAGCTGCAGAAATTGACAAGTCCTAAATGCAATCACTGGTGGGGAAACATGATGCTCCCTCCATCGAACTAAATCAGCAGTTCTCAAAGTGTAGTCCCTAGGACCCCAGGATGGGGTAGTGGGGTGGCTGGAGATCCTTTCAGAGAACTATAAGATCAAAACTATTTTATAATATATCTCAGACACCATTTGCCTTTTTCACTCTCATTCTCTCAGGAGTGTACAATGGAGCTTTCTGAAGGGCTACATGACATGATGACATCATTGCCCTGATGGCTAATGAAATGTGTGCTTGTCTACTCTTGTATTTTCCAGAATTTTCTAAGCACTTTGGGATATTCCATAATTTAAGAGTACAAGGAGATCCTGAGACCAAAAAGGTTGAAAATCAGTAAACTAAGTAAATCTGTCCCTGCAAAAATAAAGAGAAGAACAATTAAAGGACTTTCTAGGGAAACAGCACACTCCAGTCAAGGTGGTGTTTGGGAGAAAGACTGCGCGGTGCAAACTGGAGGTTGCGTAAGGAGAACTGTCAACTGAATCTGAAATGCAGTCCAATGAAGAGAGGCATTTTTGGGTACGCGATCAAAATGACAATTGGATATATGGGAAAATAAATTTGAATGTTTCTGATCTCAACTGGAAAGTTTCATCCGAATACGCTCTAGCAATTTTCATCTTAATTGCACCTCGCTGATCTAGAGAATTATGAAAGACACTGCACCAGTAAGAATTCAAGAACTCAAGGTTAAAACACAAGGTAGTTTCCTAACTGCTTTTTGACATGAAAAAAAAGTTCTTTATGCATAATTTCAATTTTCATATGTTCAATTCTAAAACTAAAATATTGTATACATTGTCTGAATCAAAAACACTACTGATTTTTTAAAATAAAATCACACTGTCTTAAAACCAGTTAATGAACTGTAACACTAAGTACCTAAGATGTAGATGGTGAACATAACCTGCAGAAACTCTGCTCCATATTGACAGACGTGTATCTACCAAGTGGGCAAAGGAAATACCGGTGTTCAAAGAAGTAAGCTGAATTTCTTACATTTCCCGTGTTATTAACCTGCAGCATAGCTTCTTCATAATGTATCCTTAGGTTCAAGCAATGGGGACGTAATAAAGACAACAGGCACTACATAAGCTCTCTTATGCTTATTGAGCACCTACAGCAAGGCAAGTACTGTGGTAGGCACTAGAGACAAACAAGATACAGTCCATCTCCTAAAAGGAACAGAGTATAATGCAGGAACCACTGAGTACAGAAATAACAACAAAACAAATGGCAAAGATGTTAAAGACTGATCACACGCATTGTGGGCAAGAACACAAGAAAAGAGATGCTGCTGCTGGAGGAGAATTTAAAAATAGAGTGAGAAAGGCCGGGCGCGGTGGCTCAAGCCTGTAATCCCAGCACTTTGGGAGGCTGAGACGGGTGGATCACGAGGTCAGGAGATCGAGACCATCCTGGCTAACACGGTGAAACCCCGTCTCTACTAAAAAAATACAAAAAACTAGCCCGGCGAGGTGGCGGACGCCTGTAGTCCCAGCTACTCGGGAGGCTGAGGCAGGAGAATGGCGGGAACCCGGGAGGCGGAGCTTGCAGTGAGCAGAGATCCGGCCACAGCACTCCAGCCTGGGCGACAGAGCGAGACTCCATCTCAAAAAAAAAAAAAAAAAAATAGAGTGAGAAAATTAGCAGTAGCCATCATTAAAATGTACATACCCTTCAATCCGGGAATTCAAAATGTACGTATCTATCCTACGGAAACATATGCACACAAAGACACATGTACAAGTAGGTACACTATAGCATTCTTCATAAAAGTCAATATTTAAAATAATCAAATGTCCATCAATAGAAAATAATTAAATAAGTCATGGTATTTCCAAACCATGAAATACTATGCACCAGTTAAAAAAACACAAGGTAGACATGCCTGTACTACCATGGACAGATCTGTTATATGACCCAAAAGATCAAGGTGCAGAATATGTACAGTGTGATTTGAGTAGAAACAAATACATTCGCATAATTAACTGTTCACAAGGTTCCTCTAGGCAGAGGAATAGAAAGAGATCAGAGCAGTGAAGGAGAACTTTCATTTTTCACTCTACTCATGTACCACTGGTATTTTCAGAATGACAATCTATTCATGCATTACTCGTGTAATTACACACACACACACAAACACACACACACACACACAGTGCTCCTGTATGGTGGAGATCAGTACAAAACCTGAAAGGACTCTGGTGCTGGGTAAGCTGGGCCCTGCTCTATTAATAGCTATTCCTACTATCAAAGAGGGCTGTGGCCCTAGGCCCAGTAACCACATTCTCCCCACCCTGCCTTCTCATTCACAGCATAGGGACAACACAGTTGACCACGTTGGCCTCACTAGGTTGCCATGAAGACTCTGTGCCCTCTGACACCTCTGGGCCTTTGTTCATGCTCCTCATATTGCCTGGCATGCCTTTCTGTGTTCTTTTCTGCCTAATAAAAATGAATCTTCAAGGCTCAACTCAACTACTATCTTTTCTGTGACGCCCTCAATAGCCCCCAACTTGGTATATACTGTTTCTTCTTCTAAGCACCCACAGAACTCTGCTCATATCTCTTTTCAAGTGTCTGTTTCCTTCTACCTTGCCTTTATAGTCAGTCTCCCTAGTAACCTATAAACTTGAGTGCAAAGACTGTACTACTCAACTGTTAATTGCCTGGGGGCCTTGGGCATATTAAGATTCATTAAAATTGTATGTCCTGGGAGGGACAAAGATAGGGAGAGAAAGAGAGGTTTAGAACATTAAAACTGTATAAATGTGAAAGTCCCCTTGGTTAGGATTCAAGACAGACTGAAAGATGCCAGATTCCTCATATCAGCACTTCACAGTGCACCAAGGTGCTAGTGCAGTAAAACTCATGTTAACTGTCATCTCATGGGCACCTACTATGTGCCAGGTACTAAGCTAAACACTTACCATTATTCTCCTTTAATCTTCATACAACTCTGAGAGGAAGGCATTATTTCCTTAGACAGATGAGACACCCAAGGCTAAGAAAGGGGAAGTGACTTATTCAGAGGCATGTGTGTATCACACCAATATTTGTCAAACTTCAGAGTCTTTGACATGATCTCCACAGTAAAGCTATCACTAATGGCAGGCACGATCAGTCTTCTTTGGGCATTGAAAAGAATAATGCAGGAGAGTTAACATAGCAGGGCTGATCTTGAAAAGGGCTGGCTTACAAGGCTGGCCCTAGGCTGGCAGCCAGGAACTTGGCTTTTGAAATGTTCCCTAAGTGATAAGGTTGCTGCTTTGTCAGCCCAGGGCACTGAACAGCTGCTTTCCTTCCAGGAGCCTACAATTTTGTTAGTTATTACTGGCAGAAAATGCCTACATGACCAGTCCTCCATAAAAACCCTGAACTCAGAGTCTCAATCAAATGGTCTTCCCTGGACAGCATCACTGCACATATGTTGATGCATTTCACTGCTGAAGAAAGAAGCATGTCTGTATGATCCCACCCACTGGGAAGGAGAAAACATAGGAAGCCTGTATCTGAATTTCTCCAGACGCCACCTGATGTTGTGTTTCTCCCTTGCTGATCCTGTTGTGTGCCCTGTGTAATAAACCACAGCCCTGAGTATCACTGACTTTGAGTCCTAGGAGTCCTTCTAGTGACTTCCCAAACATGGAGGTCATCCTGGGATTCCTGGCCCAAATCACAAAAGCCAAAACAAACCAAACCCAAAACAAAAGTAGCCAACGAAACGCCACAGAGGAGACACGGTGTCAGTAGAACAGAACCTTACTTCTCTGGATTGTCTGGAAACTTAATCCGCAATTCTTGGTTTTTATATGATCTCTTTTCAAATGTGAGGATCATTTTCTTCACTGAGCTTTCATCCAATGGCTCCTCCTGGTACAAAGAGACAAATGCAACAACTTCAGTCCCCAGGGGTTTCACATTCACTGTCACTACTTTCCGGTGGCTCTTATACCCCACCTCATTCTGCCATTGATCTTTCTGGGTTAAATGTACAGTACACACCTTTTTTTCTGAGATGGAGTCTCGCTCTGTCGCCCGGGCTGGAGTGCAGTGGTACGATCTCACCTCACTGCAACCTCCACCTCCCAGGTTCAAGCAATTCTCCTGCCTCAGCTTCCTGAGTAGCTGGGACTACAGGCACACGCCACCACACCTGGCTAATTTTTTTTTGTATTTTCAGTAGAGACGGGGTTTCACTGTGTTAGCCAGGATGGTCTCGATCTCCTGACCTCATGATCCACCCACCTCAGCCTCCCAAAGTGCTAGGATTACACGTGGGAGCCACTGTGCCCGGCCACAGTACACACTTTATCTCCCCAATTACAATGAGGAGTAAGGGCCTGTAGTCACATGCTGCTTTTTGTGTATATCACTTTCGATGTCTCACATAATGCCCACTATCTGTAACACAGGAAATTCAGCTTGAGGTGTTAAACACTGACTGGGCACTTCGGCACTTCAGCACTTCAGGAGGCCAAGATGGGTGGATCACCTGAGGTCAGGAGTTTAAGACCAGCCTGGCCAACATGGCAAAACCGTATCTCTACTAAAAATACAGGCACACGCCTGTAGTTCCAGTTACTCGGGAGGTTAAGGCACAAGAATCACTCGAACCCTGGAAGCGGAGGTTGCCGAGATTGTGCCACTGCACTCCAGCCTGGGTGACAAAGGGAGACTCCGTCTCACAAAAAAAAAAAAAAAAGAAAAGGTGTTAAAGACTCACTCATTCAACAAACATTTCTTGAGCACACTGTATGGCACAGAGTAAGCAACAATATTAGATAATATTATTACACATTTACCTTGTCTTCCTTTGCTATACATGTAAGATAAGACTGAAAGGTTTAAAAGAATTGTTTAAGGTCAAACTCTGGGTCAGTGACAGTGACCCTTAATCTTTTCCTACAGCAGAAGTTGGCAAACTGCAGCCCATGAGCCAAATCCAACCTACTGCCTGTTTTTGTACAGTGCGTTAACTAAGAATGGTTGTTAATTAGCTACAGTCACTGCTTAGTATTTCTTATATATTACTTTGCCTGGTCCTTACTAGATGCTGAGAAGGAATTCAGACAGGTACTTTGAATCCTGAAGTAGCATCAAGAATTTAGTAACCCTGCCTAGAGAATGCAGAAAAAAGCTAGTAGACCATACAGAATTTTCTGGCTTCATACATTGGAATAATACCTATGAAAGCAAATAAAATGAATATTTCAAAACTAAATCATTTTTTCTCCAAAAAATCTACACTAAAATTTCACACATTTTATCTTCAGTTTACCTTCCAGTTTAAATTAGTGTGCTGCAATGCACCCTGCTTCTCTCAATACTATCCCAACTCAAAGCTTCACAGCTTTGTAGTCATTGACCATAACTCACGCCTAAAAGCGATAAAGAAACTGCTATTAAGAGAACCTGAAATAGATCCTTTTGGAAAGCACTGAATCATTCCATAATTTTATAAGTACTCAAAAATGTTAGCTATTATTCTATTATTAAATTTCTATTTCCACATATTGGGCTTTAAGTGGGAGCTACCCATAAATTCATTTTCGGCATAACACATTTCTTAGATTATACCAATGATTCCTAGATCCCAAGGTTCTTTATCGAACCCCTACCTCCTCCCCAGGGTCTACAGCTTAAAGAGAGGTTCCCTGATGTGGTAAAAACAAGTCAGAGTCCTGGCTCAGTCAAGACTCAGAGCCTAATTTCACTACTTACTAGCCATGTGACAATGTTACTTTGCTGAATATATTCCTCAAAGCTTCATCAAGTCCAGCTAATTCTAACTCCTAAATCTTTCCTGAATTCATCCACCACACACTGAAAATAAAATCCCAAACCCCTCACATGATCTATGTAAGGATCTGGCAGGATCTGCCCAGATAATCTCTCCAACTCCAAACCAGGGCAAAGACCCCCATTGCTAGCCCATGTCTACTTGTTCTGTGGCACAAGTAGACTCTCCAGTGTCTGGCACACAGCAGGTACTCCGTGAAGATCTGAGGAAGGAAAGAAGGAAAGAAGGAAGGGAGGAAAGGAGGAAGGGAGGAAAGGAGGAAGGGAGGAGGGGAGAGGAGGGGAGGGGAAGGAAGGGGAGGGAAGGGGAGGACAGGCGAGGGGAGGGGAAGGGAGGGGAGGAATGAAAATGTTACCTGTATCTCTGAAGGTCATAGAGATGACCTAAAGAAAATATGTACATAAAAGTGCTTTGTAAACTACATGAATGCAAGCTGTTATGGTTATTATTAGCAACAGGCACACTGTACCCAACATCCCACTAGAATTTAACTAAAATAATCAAAACATTTCTAGGAAAGGGTTAAATCACTTTCAAGCAAGCTCAATATCTGCTACTTTTCTTTTTCTTAGCTAACATCGTGCCCCACTCTGGAGAAAAACCACATTAGTGTTAACACAGCTCTCACGGGATTTCCGAAGTCCTAGCCTCTCCAGAGTTTGGCCTTCCCTCCTTTAATTTCTCTCCAACACTGGGGGAAACTGAATTATCAGTCTTAGTCATCAGCCACAGCAGTATCTCCAATAGCTCAACGTCAGAAACCAGAGGGAGATTTCAGAAAGATGAATGCTGGTGATGTAGCACAAAAAGGACAATAATATTTTACAAGTTCACGTGACTTTACAGGGGCAAGCATCACTTGTTGTTCATCAAATGGGACTTTGGTGGCAGTGAGAAAATAACTCCTGGACTTGTAGCCTTCCATGTGTCATTTTTACAAAGTGATCTCTTTTTCCCTGTCCCTTAACAGAAGGGCTGGTCCCACATTACATTTCTGTCTCCCAGGCTAGAAACCACTTACCCATGACAGCTACTATCCTAATCCTCCAGTACCAGCCTTGCCCTACATGGGAATTATACCTGCCAATTAACTGCTGCTGCAGGGCTAACAGATTGAGCAGAAGCTGGTGAGGAGGGAAAGGAGGGAGGATGTGCTACACACACTGTTTGTCTAAGCCCTGGCAAGGCTGCTGCCCTCAGAGAGGAAATTCAAAAATTCAGGACTGTCTCCCACCACATATTTCTAAAGTGCCATCATCTTTTAGGGGCAGACCCCCAAATTAACACTAGTACAAATCCTAATAAGGAAATAGGTACTGTCACAACACAGTAAAGACCTTTTTGGAATATGAATTCATTTTTTCTTCTTCTCAGATTCACACGCCAGCCTCATTTTTTAAATCCAAACTTAGCATTGTGTCTTTGAGGGAACCAAAAAACAGCTGGCTCTTAAGAGTCTATTTCCATAATTCATATTGAACAAAATGCCAGAGTGAAATAACATACAAGTTAACACTTAAAGATTTAAAAAGACACAGAGGTAAGGTCATTTCGTTTTTAATCACTGATATTTTACCTCCACTCTTCCCAGCTTCATTCATTTATCCATTCAATAAATATTTATTAAGGGCCCACAAGAGCTAGGTATTGCTCTGGGTACCAAAGATAGAGCTATGAACAGAACAGAGCCAGTCTCTGTTTTCATGGGAGGTTGGGAGGAGGACAGCAATGAGCACAATAAACAACTAGAATTTCAAATCATGATACATGCTGTGCAGACAATATACAGAACACAGTGATGAGGGAATGAGAGAACGGCTTGCAGGGCTACACAGGAAAGACTTCTTGGAAGAGGAAACATCTCACTGAGACCTGAATGTGAAGAAACCAGCCATACAAAGCATCAAGGAAGAAGAGCATTCCAACAGAGGGCACAGAGGTCCGAAGGTCCAGAGGCAGGAATGAGTGGAAAAGCCCCAAGGCATCTTGGGGAACAGCAAAGAGAAAGGCCCTGAGGAGTCTCCTTCCCTAAGCTGTACTTTTGCAGTCACATCTAAATACCTAACAATGTGGCACTCCCTTAAACTTCTCCACTTTTGTTGCTTTGCTAATACCACCATTTTCTCTGCCTAAAAAGCCCTTCCTTCCACTTGATAAAATTTGACCCCTCTTTCAAAGGTAA
Source organism: Mandrillus leucophaeus (assembly GCF_000951045.1). Lineage (NCBI taxonomy): Eukaryota > Metazoa > Chordata > Mammalia > Primates > Cercopithecidae > Mandrillus > Mandrillus leucophaeus. The sequence continues at coordinate 4,044,215 of NW_012101477.1, forward strand.
TAACACAAGTGCCTTCTATGTGTCCTCAGTAAGATCCAGGAAGCCTGCCCTGACCCTCCCCTACAGTACATAATAAGGAATAATTCGAAAACTCTGTCTTGTTCTTTACATCTCGCAAGATGCTTTCCCAACTGCCCTAGCCCACTTAACCTTCACATTAACGCGATGAAATATGAATTCTTAACCCCATTTTATAGATGAAGATGGGAAGCTCAGACAAGCTGAGTATTTGGCCCAAAATTACATTCTATAGGGCCAGCCATCTCAGCTCCCACCCATCGCTGCCACGTTACCTCTTCCTCTTCCTCTTCCCCATCTCTGTCAATAATCTGAAGCAGCCTTTTTTTGTCATCATCCGCTTCTTCCACCACAGTCATTTCTTCTTCCCGATAGCGGCCACGTTCTCGAGTACCAGTTTGTTTCCGACGCATCTTCTGCTCCTCCTCTTCATCATCCCGGGGACGTTTTGTGCCCCTATTGGGCTGAGAGAAAAGAAACACAGGATTTTAGAGCTGGACATGACATAGAAGCTGGGCATGGTGGCTCACACCTATAATCCCAGCACTTTGGGAGGCCAAGGAGGGCAGATCTCTTGAGCCCAGGAGTTTGAGACCAGCCTGGGCAACATGGTAAAACTCTAACTCTACAAAAAATACAAAAAAAAAAAGACTTTGCAAGGCATAGACAGCAAATATCCTAAAAGCTTTCAAGAATTCTCTGACTCAAAAGCAGCCAGCATACAATTTCTCCCACCACATGGAGTAAAGCTCTATGTGGTCATTTTTCAGATCCTTAATGATTCTATAAATATACCATGAAAGTCAGTGGGAATTTTTTTATACACAGTTTTGCCATTTCACAAAAGTTCCTATGTATATGGAAATAGCAACAAAGCTATCTTAAGATGGTGACGCCGGGTCAGGCTCATGTACTAGTCAAGATTTAACTCCCAATGTCAACCTCTTAGCACCTGGTTTTAATTCACATCTATGAAAGATTACAAAGCCTTTTCTATAGTTACTCACAAGTAGTCCAAATATAAAATATTACATATGTAACTTCTGAATGTCTACTGTACTCCCAATTCTATTTTACAGAAGAGTTGAGTTAAGGCCCAGAGCCTGGGCAAAGGACCTAAATAGACACTTCTCAAAAGAAGATATACAGATGGCCAGAAGATACATGAAAAAAAATGCTTACCATCACTAATCATCAGGGAAATGCAAAGAAAAACCACAATGAGTTATCATGTCACACCTATCAGAATGGCTATCACGAAACAGACAGAAGATAAAGTGTTGTTGAGGGTGTGGAGAAAAGAGAACTCTGTGCACTGTTGGTGGAAACACAAATAAATACAGCCATGATGGAAAACAGATGGAGGTTCCTCAAAAAATTAAAAACAGAATTATTATATGATCCAGCCATCCCACTTTTGGGTATGTAACCAACAGAATCGAATTCAGTATGCTGAGAAGATATCTGCCCCGTGTGTTGTAGCGTTATTCACAATAGCTAAGATATGGAAGCAACCTATACGTCCGTCACTAGATGAATGGATTAAAAAAAGTATATATACACAATAGAATTCTACTCAGCTCTAAAAAGCGGGGAAATTCTGACATTTGAGACAATCTAGATAAAACTGGAAGACATTAAGCTAAGCGAAATAAGCCAGGCACAGAAAGACAAATACCTCGTAATCTCACTTGTATGTGGAATCTAAAAAAGCTGAACTCATAGAAGTAGAGAGTAGAATGATCGTCACCAGCGGCTGTGGAGGAAGGGAATGGAGGGAAATGTTGACTGAAGAGTATAAAGTTTCAGTAAGGCCAGGCGTGGTGGCTCACACCTGTAATCCCAGCACTTTGGGAGGCCAAGACGGGCAAATCACCTGGGGTCGGGAGTTCAAGACCAGTCTGACCAACATGGAGAAACCCTGTCTCTGCTAAAAATATAAAATTAGCCAGGCGTAGTGGTGCATGCCTGTAATCCCAGATACTTGGGAGGCTGAGGCAGGAGAATCCCTTGAACCCGGGAGGCGGAGGTTGCGGTGAGCTGAGATCGTGCCATCGCACTCCAGCCTGGGCAACAAGAGAGAAACTCCGTCTCAAAGAAAAGAAAAGAAAAGAAAAGAAAAGAAAAGAAAAGAAAAGTTTCAGTTAAACAGGAAGATAAGCTTTAGTAACTTATTGCACTGTATGCTGAATATAATAAATAATGCACTGTACATTTAAAAATTGATAAAACAGATTTTAAATATTTTCACCACAGAAAAAATATTAAAGGTGATGGATTTGTTAATTAGCTTGATGTAATCATTCCACACTGTAGACATATATCAAAATACCACCTTGTACTCCATAAATATATACAATTATTTGCTAATTAAAAGTTTTTAAATCAAATATAATAATAATAATAATAATAATAAAAGCCCAGAAGCCAAATATTACATAAGATCACAAAACCATTAACGCACCACTGAAAACAGAACTGGCACTTCCAGACTCCTAGGCCAAGGACCTTTCTACCGTACTCTGTTAGGACCTCATTTTGCCTTTTATTGTTGTTGTTGTTTACTTTTTAGAGATGAGGTTTCACTATGTTGCCTAGGTTGGACCTGAACTTCTGGACTCCAGCAATCCTCCTGCCTCAGCCTTCTGAGTAGCTGAGACTACAAGTGTGTGCCACTGCAGCCAGCTCATTTTGCCTTTTACAATGCAATCAATTAAGAAGTTCTTAGTGTTGTTTTCCATTAAATTAGAATAAAACAGAGCAGTAGTGAAAGGGGCTTCAGAGCTGAAGAGACAGAGCACTGCCCAGACACCAAACAGCCCAGTGTCTCCATTCAGCTCAACTTACTCCTGATTCGACTCTGGGCCGGTCGCCTACCTCTCTAAACCTTAGTTTCCTTATCTGTAAATGGACATTATAATTCTTTCCTCTGTGAACTTCAAGTGAAAGAATTCTAAACCATAATGGTATTAAATAAATACATAAAATCATCACTGTGAGGTAATCCACAGGATTCTGTCTTCTCCAACAAAACATTTGTGTTAGATTCTTCAATGAGATTTTCTTTATCTGATATAGTAATCACACCCACCAGCAATATGCTTGGTGCAATGTGGTCCGTTACTACCAAACAGAAGAAAATGCCACTTTCACTGCCAGCCTGCTAAGTTGTTTGGTAATAAGAGAAAATTTTCTATTATACATGTTACACATCTTCCCTTTTGACTTTTATTGAACTGTACTCTGCCAGTGGTAGAAAGTCATTCCCCTCTTTATTCATGTTTCCTGCTTGCTCCACATCCCAGGTGCTTTAGTAAGTCTGAGCATATGACATTGTTGAGAAAATTCGCATTCGACAATTTAGTTTGTAGGGTACCACCTGCTATTTTTCACTCTCTTCCTAGTCTCCCTGAGCTAGATGATAATTTCATATGAACACACTCTATTTTCCATAAGGACAAAAATTACAAAAATCTACTATCATCATTACTACTCTACCCTAAAAAAGAAAAATAAAAAGGAAAGCAACATGCCAGTAACCACAGACAAGCTACAATAAAAAAGGAGGTAGTGGTTTTCATGTAAGAAGAGGAAGGGAAGGTAGATTCATCCTAAAGGAGGGCAGCCTTCCAACCGGAAATCTGTAGCTCCTCAGCAGGTAAGGAACTTCAGCCCTCTGGGAAGACTAATTCTTTCAAGCTCATAAAAGAAGCCCTGCTGCGATTCTGATTAGCGTGAGCCTACTGCAGCAGCCAAGTCAAGGCATGAGCTCCATAGTTCTCCACGGAAAGGAGATTTCTAGATTGTTTATCTCCGAGGAGAGAAAGAAAAGGCAGTGGGCCACAATTAAAAGGAGAAAGCTAAATATTGCCACAGTTAAGAAATGCAAAATAGAAAAATACACTAGCAATGTCTCTTTAAACACATCCTCCAATCCTCTCCTTTAAAACAAACATTTCAGAAGTCAGGGGAGGACGGCCACTGCACTCCAGCCTGGGCGACAGAGCGAGATTCCGTCTCAAAAAAAAAAAAAAAAAAATTCAGGGGAGGAGTTTCATTTATTAAATTCCCATTAAAATGGCACTTTTCTTCTGCAGAACTTCAGTCTTCACCACATCTCTGGCAGTGAGAAGTAGTTAACAGCTCTATTTTATAAGCAGTAAGACAGGATGCCTAAGATCTTTTAATAAACTCTTGCAAAGACAACCTGGTCCCTTCTCAAAGTTGAATCTGATCTCTGGAGAACTGCCAATCTGCCAAGATTCCAGGACCCTAACTGAGACAGATCTGAGGAATTTTCAGGCAAGAACATTCACCTATAAATATGTCACATAAGACCTTGGTTACATTAAAACAATACTTTTTAAATCATTAATTCAACAAATAACTTACTAAAGAGTCATAACGCTTGAAGGGTCTTCAAGCAATCAGCTGCCAGTCCCAGGCTTCCAACAGGGTCATGTATAATTAGGGACACAGGGATAAACAGGGCCAGTGTGGATTCTTGAGACAAGAATAACTCTGTTAACTTTTATTAATAGTGTTTAAGTATAACATCCCTAAGAGGGCTACCTTTAAGTTCACCAACTGTTTCTCCAACCTTCTCCCTCACACACAGTATTCAGCTTTAGTTTTAGCTCCTCATGACAACTCTCTGGCAGAGCCGAACCCAGCTGCGACAGCTCCTTCAGCAACACAGCAGCTCCCAACTCCCTCTCCAACAGAGAATACGCCATGCAAAGGCCCTGATATGGTTTATTTCCATATTTCTCTTCTAAAGGCAAAAACTGTAAGAACTTCTCTTCATTTCTCTTCTTAACCCTCAAATGTCTCTTTTTCAAACACTAACACTGCAAATCGAAAAGTTTTGAATCATTCCTGAGATTTGACCACTCTGAATAATAAGAGTTAGGATTCATTTCTTCAACTAAGTGCCAACTGTATGAGGTACTGTGATGGGTACTGGACACATAAGTGTGAACAAGACAAAGGCAGTCCTTGTTATCAGAGCTTAACAATCTGGAACAGTGTTCAATCGAAATATAGTGCAAGCCACAGATGTAATTTAAATTTTTTAGTAGCCACATTTAAAAAGAAACAGGTAATAATATGTTTATTTAATCTAACATACCCAAAATATCATTTCAACATGTAATCTATATTTAAAAATTACTAATTTGTTATTTTACATTCTTTTTTTCACACTAGGTCCTTGGAATCTGGTATGTATTTTACACTTATGGTGTATCTCAATACAGACTGGCCCAATTTCATATACTCAACAGTCACATGAGGCCAGTGGCTACAGCACTGAATAGCACAGGCCTAGAGGATTTCCATCTGAGGGGTTCCAGCTCCCTGATACAAGCTAAAATGGATTTGCCTTTCCAGCAACATTGAATGAAATATGGACTAAAAAAGTGGAAGTCCTGCCTGTTCGTGAAAGATTCACACTAAAAATTATGAAGCTAACTCAACACCCTGACCAAGAAATAAACTTCCTAATTTATATTTACCCAATATTCACCACTGAGAGAGCGATGGGTTATATAAAACAAAACAAGAATTGTAAGCAGGGAAGAAGCTCAGAGCTGTCAAACTGATTTCACCAAAGGGAAGCCAAAGGGCTCTTGATCCACAGAAAGAATGTAATACTCACAGCCTGTCACAGAGGTCAACAGCTCAGGCTGAGCTCTCCCTGTGTCTTACACAACCAATCCCAAAAGGCTTAAGCCATTCTTACCAGTCACCTTTGGAGACTAATTTGTTTTGGTATCTGAAAGGTATTTGGAATCCCTCAAGATGAAGGAATGACAAAAGCAACTGTTCTTAATAAAGTCATTTCTCTGCCTCTGCTGCCCACAGGACTAGAGAAAAATGATTAACTCTTAACTTCCGAACATCAGCCTTTAAGGGTTTTTACAATCTTCTACAATTCCCTGCCTTACTCCCAATAGGTGGTAAGTGGTATAAAAGCTAAGTATTTCCCACCAACCAACGACACAGCTGGTAGCCTTTCTAGGATAAAGGTTTCCCATTCACTCAAAGCTCACAGTAGACTTCACGATAATAGATAGATGCCAATAATCTTGAGGCCTATCACGTGTGTGTGTGTGTGTGTGTGTGTGTGTGTGTGTGGGGCTCCAACCATACCCCTGAAACAGAAATCAAGACATCTTCATGAGAGCTCTGAAGGAGTTAAAAAAATTAAATAAGCAATCTGCCTAGGATACTCCCTGCATACCCAGACAATATCCAACCTAAGCTTTGGGTTTCATTTTTCCCTCTTTTTTTTTTTTAATTAAAAAGCAGTGAGAAGCTGTAGCTATAATGAGGGGCTGTGGGAACATGCAGTTATATTGAGCTCAAAGTAATGTACCATAGGAAGAGGCTACATCACCAGAACGAATCCTAAATTAAAACTCCACTATGAAACCAACCCCATTTCCTCTGAGCATGCAATCTATATTATCGCATTTATGGGCTGTCTCGACCTCAATTAGGCTTGGGGGCGGGGGGTAAAAAGAGAACTTCTGTAATGAGCAATAATAGCATCATTATGATAAATTATGAAAACACACAATGCAATTATTAATGTGAAGAGTGCATTTGTATCAGAATGTAAGAGTGTAAATGTGTGCATGTGTGTGTGTCTAAATATAGCTCAACATTCCAAGTTCCCTAGCTAAGAAAGGGGATAATTTGTAAAAGGTACTTTTATGAAAAAAGATGTCCAATTCTAATAAGAAAATGGAAAAAGTCAAAGGAAACCTTCTAAACCTTGTAATAAACCAAGAATTCTTCATCTAGAACTTAGGAGCTTGGCTAACTTCAGAAAAGGATCTTCCAAATGGGGCATGAAGTACTCTTTCCAAGATATCAGACAACAGGAAAGACAGTAATTTGAACCAGGAGAAGGAGATAATTTAGTCTTTGTCTCTCTTTATATTAATAGAATAGGGAAATCTGAGGTGAGTGAGTTTAAGCTACTTGCCTATGGTGAGCAAGACCACAAGGCTTCTAAATCCCAATATAGTGCTTTTCCTTTTTCTCCATGTTACCTTAAAACTGGTTGGTAAGAAAATAAGAGGACCCAGAAGCAGCCACTAGTAAATAAGTAAACAAAGCTACTATTAAAATATAAGAACACAAGACTAGTGGCTATTATAGACAGGATATAACTAGAAATAAACCACCATCAACAGGAAAAGGCTTTCAATTCATTATTGCTAGAGCTAATGATTCCTAATCTGCTTGCAACGGTGACAACCTGTATGGAGAATCAGTTTTGAAGTCCTAAATTCAAATCCAAATTTGAATTTCCTAAATTCAAATCCTAGCACCTCTACTCAGCAGCCCTGGAAAGTAAGTTATTCCCTCTACGCTTCAGTTTTCTCAGTCTATAAGCTGAGAACAATAACCTCTTTCACACAGACATTTATGCATATACGTATGCATGTACATAAAAGCCTATGTTTCTTTTCTTTTTTTGAGACGGAACCTCACTCTGTCACCCAGGCTGGAATGCAGTGGTGCGATCTCGGCTCACTGCAATGCAGTAGTGCGATCTCGGGTCACTGCAATGTCCGCCTCCTGGGTTCAAGCAATTCTCCTGTCTCGGCCTCCTAAGTAGCTGGGACTACAGGCATGTGCCAGCACACCCAGCTCATTTTTGTGTTTCTGGTAGGGATGGGGTTACACCATGTTGACGAGGCTGGTCTCGAATGTGTAACCTCAAATGATCAGCCTGCCTTGGCCTCCCAAAGTGCTGAAATTACAGGCATGAGCCACTGCACGCAGTCTAAAGGCCTGGGTTGCTAAAGTACAGAAGCAGTTTGGTCCATAGAAAACACCACACTGAGCTCCCTATCTCTCCTGACATACTTGATTAAAAAATCAAAGAGGCGGGCTAGGTGCAGTGGCTCACGCCTGTAATCCCAACACTTTGGGAGGCCGAGGCGGGAAGATCACCTGAGTTCGGGAGTTGGAGATCATCCTGGCTAACATGGTGAAACCCCGTATCTACTAAAAATAAAAAATTAGCCAGTCATGGTGGCGTGTGCCTGTAATCCCAGCTACTGGGGAGGCTGAGGCTGGAGAACTGCGTGAACCAGGGAGGCGGAGGTTGCGGTGAGCTGAGATCGTGCCACTGCACTCCAGCCTGGGCAACAACAGCAAAACTCTGTCTCAAAAAAAAAAAAAAAAACCAAGAGGCTCAAGGTTGGAAAGAACTCTGACCACTAATAGTTAGGTTTTTAAATGTGGAACCCTTTTCTAATGTCAAAATATTTGACAAGACCAATCAGGTGAAGTGGCGCACTCCTGTAATCTCAACAATTCGGGAGGCAGAGGGGGGAGGCTCGCTTGAGCTCAGGAGTTCGAGACCAGCCTCAGCAACATAGTGAGAACCTGTCCCTAAAAAAAATTTTAAAAATTAGCAGAGCATAATGGCATGCACCTGTAGTCCCAACTACTGGGGAGGCTGAGGTGAGAGGATCACTTGAGCCCAGGAAGCTGCAGTGAGCCAAGGTCGTGCCACTGTACTCTAG
>NW_012101477.1:4052831-4095245 GCF_000951045.1 Mandrillus leucophaeus
GCCCAGGAAGCTGCAGTGAGCCAAGGTCGTGCCACTGTACTCTAGTCTGGGTGACACAGACAGACCCTGTCTCAAAAAAAGAAAAAAAAAAAAAAAATGACAGGACCACCTGCCCCCCGGACTTCCATTTTTTGGTACCCAATGATTAAGACACAATGACGACGAACAAATAAATTACTATATATTATTTGGTAATATTTTTCATTGAATTTGTGTTTTTAATGTCCACATTTACAAAAAAAGAGAGGAGAGAGAGAGATTATGTATTCATTTCTCAGCAAATGCTTGTGTACTTCTGGATCCACAACTTCTTGCAATAATTCTGAGGCTATCTGGAGACAGTTCAGGCATCAGGCACCCTTGATCTCACCCAGTTATCTATCTTAGATTTTGAATCCTTTTTAACATATCTCTGCCCAGGCATACGCCAGGGCTTTCCTAACACCTCTAGTGACCAGATACTCACCTCCTCCCTAAACTGTGCCGCCTCCACCTTTGAATCACTCAGTTAGGAAGCTCATTCAATTGAGGAGAGACCGTTCCACTTACACTCTCCTTCATGGTTCCTAATACTTCCCCCTTTAAGGAAATGTAAAACATGTCTAGTCTCGCTCATATTAAAAAAAAAAAATTACATTTTTCAAGACAGCAGTCCTTCTTATTTCTTCCTTCCCAATTGCCTTTTCTATTTCAGAATAAACACTTTCAATAAGACGGTCGGTCAGGGGGCAACAGAGGGGGGGTACACACAAAATTATATTCCTTCCTACCATTATTTTGGAATTTCATAATTTTAAAGCTTTCTAATACCTCTTGGAATAATTAGACATATGGAATGTCGCAAACCCGCTTGTGGATGCATTGGTCTAACCAAATTGAAATGCTCAGAAATCATCTGCTGTTAACCTCTTCTGATTACCTTTTGTCAGAATAAAAGAGAGTTTTCAAACATTCATTTTTACCAGATGGTAGTGAGTGGCCTGACCCAGAAGTTACAGATGAGTTGCAGTAATGAGTTTTCCCTTGCCTTTACTGGCTGCACATTCACTGGTGACATTTTACAACTAGGACTTCTGGCTCAATCAATATTTGCAGGCATGAAACCTGCCAAAGTTAACATCAGGGCTCCCTTGCAAATTTGCTTAAGGCACCACAAATGAAAAAGCTCACACTCTCTAATGCTGCAACTATCATCAGCCAAAGTTCATAATTAGATATCAAAGGAATCAGAGACAGAAAATGCCACTCACCTCAAAGGGTTGTTGTGATCATTAAACAATACACCTTACAAAGGTGCCCTAGGTAAACTACAAATCGCTATACCAATGAAAGGTGTTATCATCATCATATTTTTAGGAAATGTCTGAGTGAAAATGCCAGATATTCATATATAAATACATATTACACCTCTGCAAATTTGCAAGACTAGCTTCAAAAAAAGATCAATGAATTATGTCAACCTACTACCTTTTTTTCTGGAGGAAAAAATAGGTATCAAGAACTCCTCAAAATCCCAAAGCAGAGCCTTTGCAAAATATAAAAGAGAACCACCATTTATGCCCAATTAAAAAAAAAATTACAGGCAATAAGACTACAGTAATTACTGGAGAATATGGTCTTTATCAATGTTCACAATGAAGGGGAAAATATCAATGTATCAAAAATCAAAATTACAAACAGTCTCACTTATGATCTGTAATCTGATTGGCTGACAGCTAAGATGGATGTGATTTATGATTTAAATCACTAGTCATGAAGACTACTTAATCCATTTTTCCTACCAAAAAATTCTTATTCCTTGTTAAAGCCTGAATATATATTCATCTCACCGCCAAAGGGTGTATAGATTTCTTTTTTAGAAGTACAAACTATACTTTAATGACTATGATTTACTTTGACATCTGCTCTGATTGATTCTACAGCTACATCAGAAAGCTGAATGTTGATTTGGTTTCTTTATCAAAACTAACATAGGCAGATTACTTGTAAAGTTATTGGAAGGCAAACTATCTCCATTTTAGCACACTTATGAATCTGTTTTGTCAGCTACACCAGAACCATCAGCATCCATTCATTCATTAAGGAAGTATTTACTGAGCTAAAAGAACCTGAACATCACTCTATTAGGTGCTGGAGGGACTGTCAGACATCAATTTAACAACAAAACAGCACTGATCTAAAAGAAGTAAGGTGGTACAATGCAAACAGCAAACCAAAAATCAGAAAAATCTGCGTTCTAGTGGTAAATCACTTAAGAGCCACGTGACCTTGGATAAGTCATTAGACTTATCAATGCTGCATTTATAAAAATGCTCAGCCCTTGCTTTGCTATCTCACAGGACTAACTTTACTTTAGTAGGCTAAGGAATAGGAAGATTAAAATGAGATAAAAATACAGGACTTCGGAGAGAAAGCACAGAATACAATTTCTCTCATTGACTGCAAACTGCAAAGCCCTGTATATACAACAGACTTTCTTTCTTTCTTTCTTCCTTACTTTCTCTCTTTCTCTCTCTCTCTCTTTTTCTTTCTTTCTTTCTTTCAATTTTAGATAGAGTCTCACTTTGTCTCCCTGGATGGAGTACAGTGGCGCGATCTTGGCTCACTGAAACCTCCACCTCGTGGGTTCAAGCAATTCTCCTGCCTCAGTTTCTCAAGTAGCTGGGACTACAGGCGTGCACTACCACACCTGACTAATTTTTGTATTTTTAGTAGAGATGGGGTTTTGCCATGTTGCCCAGGCTGGTCTCAAACTCCTGACCTCAAATGATCCGCCTTCCTTGACCCCCAAAAGTGCTGGGATTACAGGCATGAGCAACCATGCCTGGCCAGACTTTAAATTATTTAAAGCCAGCTTTTGACAAAGAACATAAGAAGATGATCGTAGAAGAAAAAATACTGAGTAGCCCATAAGCATATAAAAAGTAGTCCAACCTCATTAGAAATCAGGGAAATGTACATAAAACCATTAGTTATCATCGGATTGACAAAAATGAAAAAATAAAAAATCTGGTAACACCAAGGGTTGGTGAGGATATGGGGAAGCAAGAACTGTTAATACTTGCTGACAGAGAAGTATAAATGAGTACAGAGCAAATTGGTGAGGACGAATACCACTGATGCATATATTCTATGACTATCTCAGTAGTTCTACTACTAGGGACATAGACATTAGAGAAATGGCACACATATGCACAAGGAGTTATTTAAAGAATGATCACTGGACAATAAGAAACAAAGTTAAACGATCTATGGATGCATGCATAAATAGTAACAGTAAGAAAAAAGTACATGAGAATAATAATCACCAAATTCAGGATAGTGATTGCTTCTAAAGGAGGTTAAGAGAGAAACTGGATTAGGGAGGAGTATGCGATGAAATTAGATTAGGGAAGGGTGCAAAGGAGACTTTATCTATATTTATAATGTTTTATTTCTTAAAGATCTGAAGTAAAGTTGGCAAAATGGTGTGATTATGGCACACACTGAAGAGAAAAAGGTTGGGGGGACCACCAGAAGCTAGCAGGGATCATGCAGACCAAATCATGCCCAACTGGCTGTGCTTCTTTGATATTGTTACTGTTGATTAAGATTAAGGGTTTATAATACTCACAGGGTACCTGAAAGTCAACAAGATCTCTCGCAGAGTTATTCAATGAGTCAACAGGATGTCCAGCTTTAATTATTTTTAAAGCTAATGCATAGTATGGGTGCACTTTTAGAAGTATAAAACCCAATTCACCCTAGCTCGACAGCAGTGAGTTAGCTACTGTGCGTTAAAAGAGACATTACCACCTGGAGAATATACGAGCAGGATAGCAGAGGGTCTGGAAGCCTTGCTATAGGAAAAATCAATAATGGAATCCAAGAAAATTCAGGGAGGGACCCAGGAGTGAATCGCCATCAGTTATTAACAGATGCCTTAGAATAGAGTAAGTGCGAACAGTGCTACAAAAAATGGCAGATCACCTTCCATCCTCCTTCACTGCAACTAGAGAAGTCCTACTCAGTCTTAAGCTCCCGCTCAAATGTCACCTCCCTTGAGAGTCCTCCACATACTCCAGTAAGACTTGTCAGCTTCCTCAACGGTGTATCAGATCTCTCCCAGTACACCATGTATGTGTGAGTAAGTCTCTGTTTCCTCTACTAAATCATGAGCTAGGTCTTCAAGAGTAGGGATCCTAGGATTTGACCCTTGCTCCCAACAAATATCTTGGCGCCTAAGAGTGCCTTGTTCATAGCAGGCACTTAACCCTAAATCAATGAGAGACAGATTTTTGGCTCCATATATATTAGCATATACATACTCACTAAAGTGAAAAAGAAAAAGACACATTCACTGTAAGTGTCCCAACAGAGTCCAAATTATATGTCATGCTGCTGTCAACAGGCCCTCCTGGCTGGACTCTCTAGACCTCTAAGATTCTCGTAGTCAATGTCCGGGCCTTAACCCAACTTAAATGAAAACTATTTTTCTGTTTTTCAAAACAATAATTTACCACCACCTTTTTTTAAATTTAAAAATAATTTATTTTATTCATCCTGTTGAAAAGGTTTTTAAGTTGTATAGGCCATGGAATGTGGCTCACACCAGTAATCTTAGCAATTTGGGAGGCCAAAGCAAGAGGACTGCTTCAGCCTAGGAGTTCAAGACCAGCCTGGGAAACAGTGAGACCCTGTGTCTACAAAAAATAAATTGAGGCCAGGCACAGTGGCTCACGCTGGTAATCCCAGCACTTTGGGAGGCTGAGATGAGCGGATCATGAGGTCAGGAGATGGAGACCATCCTGGCTAACATGGTGAAACCCCATCTCTACTAAAAATACAAAAAAATTAGCCGGGCGTGGTCGCGGGCACCTGTGGTCCCAGCTACTAGGGAGGCTGAGGCAGGAGAATGGCGTGAAACTGGGAGGCAGAGCTTATAGTGAGCCGAGATCACACCACTGCACTCCAGCCTGGGTGACACAGCGAGACTCTGTCTCAAAAAATAAATAAATAAAAAACAAAATTTTAAAAAATTAGCCAGGCACAGTGATACATGTATACGCCTGTAGTCCCAGCTACTCAGAAGGCTGAGATGGAAGGACTGCTTGAGCCCAGCAGACCAAGGCAGCAGTGAACCAAGATCACAACACCGCACTCCAGCCTGGGCAACAGAGCAAGACCCCATCTCAAAAAAAAAAAAGAAAAAGGAAAAAAAGAAAAACAAGTTGTATAAATACCAGTCATGAACAAATGCAGGATGAAAACAAAACAAAATCTTTCTGCCTACAGACTATATCTCATTTCAAATAAAATAAAATGTCTTCTAACATTTTTCTAAGGTTGCTACATTTAAAAAGTAAGACAAATCCTACTTAATAGCCAATGGGTGTCATGTATACGGGCCCTTGTGAACATGAAGGGGAGATGAGAAAGGAACTGTCCTCATTGAGCTTTACAGGGCACCCTTACTAAGCACCTACACAGCTCCATGCCAGGAGCACAAGGTTTAAGAAACAAAGAAATAAAAAAGGCATGTTCTTTCCTTCAAGGCGCTTTCAATCTTTTGGGAACCACAACATGGACAAGTCAATGGAGGATTACTGAAACTTCTGGTTAGCGCTGTGGCTGAGTAGGCATAGAGAACAGAGAGACCATGGATGGGGCATCTGTATCAGACTGGAGATCAAGGAAGGTGGCATAATTCAATGGGAGAGGACAAGTAAAACCAATGAACTCACCAGGAATCATAATTTACTATTAGCAAATATATGCAAATTCTCCAAGTTCCTTGGACCATTAGGGTGACTGCAGCCAAGCAGAATTCATCCAAGTCTTGGGCCATTAGGGTGAATTCTCCAAGCAGAATTCATCTCTTCTCCATCTACCTGTCTACTTACTTTATACCACACTGGGCTATATCTGTATATAATCTGGTAAATTTTCCAATGGTGGCATCAAGGATATTCAGAGGCTAAGTATAGTAAAACTCAGATTCAGACAAAGAATACTAGTCTAATCCTGTAATTTACAGATGAGTAAACTGAGACTCAAATTAGTGACAATACTTGAGCCCGAAGCCATAGAACTGGGCCTGGAATCTAACTCTCATCTTAGTAGGAGCAGTATTACACAACCTCCAGACTCCTTTCCTCAGTCAAGACCTCAGAAATTACCATCTTCAAGGCATACTTTGCATCAGCTCTCCCTGCTGTCATCATCTTTCAGCCAACACTAAAATCCCTTTGCTGCTTTTCTGCCCATGCTTTTAATCAGGTGAGTTCCTTCTGCAGTTGTTCCTTGCCTATTTGCAATTTTGCTATCCAGAAGAGACTAGTGTCATCTTTCTAAATGGAGATTTCAGTAAGAAATTCCTCCCCCATATCATTTAGAGGAACCCACACTAAGCACTGGGTCACCTACCATTGACACCAGTCCACTCTGAACCTTTAAACATTAAATAACAAATTAATATGGGAAAGTTATTTAAAATTGTTTATAGGTTTAAACCAAGGCTCAGATACAATAAATTTACTTTACTATTTAGGATGACACAAATGCTGATACTTTATAAGTTTCTAAGAGAGGAGGGTGGAGTATGCGTTCTGCAACCAGCGAACCCACACAGTGCTTCTGCATGTTACAAGACATATCTGTTAACAGAGAAGTCTCCAGCCAGTGGAAGACTGCCTCTAGCAATGCATGATTTTATTAAGACCAAAGTGGGCAAAGAAATATTTAATTATTTTTTCTACAAGTTGTCTCTGAGGTCACTGCCAAGACTAAAAACGTAAAACTGCATTCCTTTTTCAAACAGGGGTAGTTGGGGGAAAAGGGTGTATACTACCAGGAGTAGAGACAGGCAAAAAAGAGAAAAGATGTTTTGGGAAATAGGAAGAGAGGAATGAATGATCCAGGACTGAATGAGTGAGAACCAGATCATGTGTGAGAAACTAACCATTTTATTCACTTACAAACACCTGCTTATTCATTCCTTAAGCCTTCTTATATGGTTTTGGTCTCAGAAAGCTTAGGACCTTAGACATTGCCATTGTTTCTTCAAAAGCTTAAAACTTATCCATATAAGTCTGTTATTCAATAGCTGCCACATTTATTTCAAGGAAGATAGAACGCACATGGAACTTTCCCTTGAGTATCTTGTTAAAGAAGAATATTTTTCAACATTATGGGCAACACTTTAGAGTCTGAAAATGTAGCAAGATTATATAATATACTTTCCAGCACTTGAGTGCTGATTTACCTATCCCCCTCAGCTTGAATGAAGTATCTGGTGTTATGGCCTCAAAACATGCCTGTTGATGGGTCCATCAAAGACAACGAAAAGATATGGTTTAATATCTGCTTTTGTGTAAGATGCACTTTATTTTCCTCAACTCAAAGGTTTTACTATTTCTAGAAGCTTTACAAACCACTAAAGTTAGCAAAATACCTCCATTCCCAATGAAGACAAGGATGGTGAATGAGTTATTCTTAGATAAGACAATTCAGTGTCGGAAATACTTCCCCACCTGGAAAAAACAGCGAGAACCCTGACCTCCTGGCCATGTGGATGATCAAAAGGAAACCTCTGGCAGCCTGGACAAACGCATCTTGGCCACCTACAAATTCTCCCTACAAGTTCTATCCACACCGCCACAACTTTCTCTCAGGGAACCTATAAAATTGATTTCAAAGTGATTTTAAATTAACACTTGCTCACTTCAAGAACATTTTAAGATACTCAATTTCCTAGCAAGCGCATCTAGTAGACCAAATAGGCAAAATGCATACTTGCTGGGCAGGAAGAAGCTCTACCAAAGGTAATATAAATAAGAAAATAAGTGTCTTATACATAAAAACAAATAAATAGTAGAATAAAATAATTACTTTGACCCATCTTCCCCTATTTAAAGTTTTTTTTGAAGCTTGGCAGCCTTAGGGTATCAAAAATACTTAAGAATTGGTTGCCTTAAAAAAAAAAAAATCGAAAAACAGTGCACAGACAATACTACATATTACTATAGCTTTACTTTCTGATAAAGGAATGTAAAGTGAATTTTCATAAGCAAGTTTCCTCTGTGGGTGAATCTCCAGTCAGTTACAACCAACTCAAATAGAGCCATCAAGGCAAACTACCCATTAGCTGTCAATTTAGAATGACTTCAGAGAGCTAGCCTCAGAGCTCCACTGATATCTTTTCAACAACCTCTTAATCTTGTTTATAACACCTGTGTTAAGGCAGCCTGACATCAATTCTACTCACTTGTCTCAGACTGAAATTACTTAGAAACCTAAGAATTCCAGTAAATATACCCAAAAAATCACAAAGATGCATGGCCTGAAAAACCCTGTACACAAGGGAATTCGGCCACTTCTTTTAAATAAAGCTGCATACGTGAGCCAGAATGGGCCTCAAAAGGCAAAGTCAGATATAAATCTCACAAATAACTGCTTAGAAGGCACCGAGGTCACAGCATTGTGGGGTTTACAGAAACCATAAAGAATTTCTCCTACAGCTTCCTCACCAAACGATTATACAAACTATTCAATAGTTACCATTAACTATGTGCCTACTCTGTACCAGGAACTTAACATTTTCATTATCTTTTTAACCTCCACCCAACTCTTCTAGGTAGGTGATACCATTTCTCATTTCCACAAGTAAGGAAGCCAAAGTGTGGTGGCTTGCTTAGCAAACTGCCAAAGACCAAAGAGCTAGAAAACAGTGGAGATGGGACTCAAATGCTGCCTGCCAGTCTAAGCCTAAAGCTCTTTCTATGACATCATACTACCACCATGAGTTTGAGAAATCATTTTGCTGTAACTGGTTTCTGCGTTTACTACAGATCTGTTTCTTGAGGCTCCTTTAACTCAAGTGAACTGTTAGCAGCTCTAGTACTTTGTTCTAGAAATCCATGTTTGTCCTAGGCCTGTAAGAAACATAAAACACATAAGGAATTGATGCTGAACTAGTCCCATGAATAGGGGAGTGCGGTACAGTGAAGAGAATGGACTTTGGTAGTCAAAACCCCTGGGTTTGTTGTCACTAGTGTATGACCCTGACAAATAACCACCGTTTCAGCCTTAGTTTCATCCCTGGAAAAAAGCATCCTAGTGTTGTGGGATACTAGTGTTGTGGAAGTACCTAACCCAAAAAAAAGCACTCAATAAATGTTTAAAGAAAGAAAGAAAAATGTCAAATGGAAATGGATAGGCCAGATCCAACCAACACAAAATAAAACCTAATTTGGTTGTTCTGTACGAACTCTTACTGTTTGCCTACAAGGCTGGGTAAAGAGAAAACAGCAATCATGGCCCACAGTAGACTTGCAACAAATCTTTGGCAAATAAATGAATCAATCAATCTCCTGCTTTAGTGTCAGAGACAACATCAACCTTTAAAAGGAATGCCAGTCAACTCTCAGATTACACAATAATAGAATCAGGCTTTTATGAAGATCATCTACTATTACCTAAAGCAAACTTCATTCAACCCCGAGTTATCGATGACTAGGGCTACTATCATTCACAAAAACACCTTTATCTGCTCCCATCAAGGAAAAGGCAAGAAAAAAGGCAACTGGGGAGGTGCTAAGCCTCAATATAAAAAGATACCTAGAGAAGACTCAAATTCAGTCACCTAATCATTCATTCACTGTTCATTCATTCATCCTCATCCTTTCCTTTCTTTAGTCAAGAGATATTTATTGAACATTTACTCAATGGCAGGCACTGATCTGGTCACTGTCCTTGAGCAACTCACAGTCCAATGAGAAGAAAAGTATGTAACCAAGTAATTCCAATAGAGAGTGGCAGGCAGAGTAGACTTGGAGGCAAGCACAAGGTAGAGTAATGGTAGGATTCTGTGGCAGTTTATTCTCAAAGGTCCTTCTCCTTCTTCTTCTTCATTTTTTTTTAACCTACTTTCATCCATTGGAGCCCTCTTTTAGGAAGAAGATTCCACCATCCACTTAATGGGTGGGCAAGTTACTAAACATCTATGAGCTTCCTTTCCTCATCTGCAAAATGGAACTAAGAATATTGACTTCCCAGCGTTGCCTTTAGGATGAGATGGGATAACATACATAAGTCGAACAGCACAAAGCCTGGCTCTCAGTGGGCTTTGACACCGAGTAGTCCCCAGCCCTCTGTTTTGTTCTTTTGGCCTGGTTTCATGGGAAGGAGAAAACAAATATTCTTTTATTTCATTAAAAGTAGGAAAATTTCCATGCTCCTCTATGAGCTGCTTTGCATTCACTTCAATTCAGGAACACGCCATCCCTGTAAGTGACGCCCTTCCCATAAACACAAAGTCAATCTGTCAAATGAAGGGCAAATCTGCCATTAGTGCAGAGACAATACCTCAAGGCCAGCTGCACACCCACCTCATGATATTATCTGGCTAGGCTTGGTGTCATGCTCCTGAGAAAAGCTATGCTCACTACATTCAGCAATCAGAAAGTTCACACGGTCAGAGGTGCCTCTGCCTCACACAAGGTGAAGCACAGCTAAAAATTGCTTTTTTAATTAAAATAAGACTTCCTCAACTGCCTGCTGACAATCACAACTAGAACATGGAGCCCAGAACCAGTTAACCAGTCTCCAGCCTGCTCTAATGGTGGTTTTAAGCACTCAGAGAAGGGAGGGGGAAAAATTACCAATTTAAACAAAATGTTTCATCTTCTAATTATGGGACAGGCTCCAAGAGGATGGGAAGTGATTTGCAATCTTCATTATGGAATCCCCATGCGACCACTGGCACACGTCATGTCAGCCAGACGCACATGCCATCTTTTTCCCCCACTGAGTCTTCTGTGTCCTTGTAAGTTTTTTGGTAATGGAAGAAGAAATCTTCAGTCAAAAAAATGGGGCAGAAGCTTACGAATTTCTGTCTCCAAGTTCATCATACTGAGTGAGGTGTGAGGATCCCCAGTGAGGAGCCAGGGAGATAATATTCAGTGACTTTACACTGGCAGGCTTAGCAGCCTGAGGCCCTTTGAAACTCTAAAATCTTATAAAAACTGCCCAGCTCAGGTGGTGCTTAAGCCATTTTTTAAAATTTGCTGAAAAGTTCTGTCATCAGCGCTAAGAGATGCATTGAAAATTAGGGCGGTGGCCACCAACGGCACCTGTGGCCAGAAGGAAATCTGTTCCTCTGCAGATACGCTTGTATCTTTGCTCATTTGTGTTATCTCTGTCCGTTCAGATCTCTATGTGCTAACTCAGGAGAAAAAGTCCCTGCCAACCAACTCTGACAAGTCTGATGGCAGAACTCCCACTGGAGATTCAGCAGAGACAGCAGAGGCAGGCAATTATTCCCTTTCATTAAGGACAGTTCTTTTTAAGTTTGGGTGTTTTGTATTAGTATTATTTTGAACACAAAAAGTAGCCATTCACAATCGCTGCTCAATGCAGTCACTTAACACAACTGACAGAAACTGTAATTTCCCCATAAGCCAACTGAAAAAGATGTTCTGGAAGTAACTAGAAATGGTTGTGCCCCCTTAATTACCCACTGTAATGTAAAACCAGACATGGAAGGACGGCCACAGCAGATCTGGGCAAAGCGGCAGTGATATTTAATCATCACTTCAGACCATCTGCAACTGTTTTGCAGAAGCACATCAAGTTTATAGATTCTAAAGCTTCCTACAAGTTACCAGGTGCTGAGGGTCAGCTGCATTGTCCTCAGGCCACAAGGGGCTGCTTTCTTCATTCTCTCCAGGCCACGGTGCTCAACAAAAGGCACCATGCCCACATTTTCTGAGCCAAGCCTGGCACAAGGAAAGCGCTGCTTCTTGATTAAGCCAGAACACAGATTAAATGTTTAGAAGTAGAGATTGTGAAAACAACCTAGGCGGGAAAGCAATTATCCCAGGAACAGCACAGCTTCAGCTGCAGCCCTCTGCAGCACAAAGGTGAATTCCACACCCTCCAACAGCTAAGCTGGCCAGAATGCTCCTCTACAATTCTCCACTCTGTAGATGCAGCCATCTTTTAAAATATAAACCAAATTGTGTCACTCCACAGCTTAAAATCCCTAATGGCTTCCTATTGTGCTAGGAATAAAGTTCAAAAATGTTAGGCTTCTCCCTCCTCCCGAAGCTGGCCCCTCTGTCCTTATCAACTGTCCCTTCTTCACTCACCAAGCTCTGCCCATACATGACAAATCTGTTCCCACCTCAGAGTTTTTGTTTTGGCTTTTCCCTTGATCTTTACTGCTAGTCCCACAGCTCTTCATATGTCTGGATCTTCCTCATCATTTAGCTCACAGCTCAAATGTCACCTCTCAGAGAGGCCTTCTAGAAGCTTCCAAAATAAACAGCCACTGCTCCCCCAACACTGTTACATCAGCCTATTTTTCTCCTTCATGTTCCTATTTAAAATTATCTTGTTTGTAGTTATCTAGTATATGTTTGCTTGTTTAGGTATTGCTATTTATTGTCTGTCTTGCCTCCCTGGATGTAAGTTCCATAAAGACAGGGACTACAACTATCTTGTTTAGCACTCTATTCCCAGTGTCTAGTATAATACCTTACATTTAGTAGGCATTTAATAAATACGTGTGGAATGATTAAAGAATGAGAGGTTCAATATGGAGCACTAATCCAAATGAAATTTGCTAACCCCCCCAAAATCTGGATTGTCTCACAGCCCGACTAGCAGCATACGTCACAATGCCCTAGAAACAATGGTAAATAACATCCTATTTCCTCACCAACCGCTGGTGAATGACTAGGAAACTATGGCAAAGGGAGATAAGACCCAGAAGGAGAACTCACAGACTGTCAAAGTTGCAGAACTGGAAAATCTGTAAGCTTCTCAAGCAGGGTTTTGCTCAAACTGTCCTTTCACAGGAGGATCAGATGGGTCAGATAACGGGCTAGGGCCAAAGGTTGGGTCTTATAGGTCCAGCTAGGGTAGGGTACACCATATGAGGCACACTGTATACAGCAGCTGCCGTCCCAACCATGCAGAGCCCTTACTAATAGACTCTGGCTTGGGAGCCGGACAGCACATGTACATACCAAGCCCAAAAAAACTGGTATGTGTTGGAGAGGAGGGGAAAGGAGAGGTAGGATATGACAGAGAGCCAAGAGTCAGACACAAGACAAGAAGTGAGCAGAGGCATAAACTGGTGAAGAACAAGCATACAGCATCTCAGGTGACTGATACAATTAGATTTCACAGGCCTGTGGGTGTGTGTATTTGGATATAAGGCTGACTAAAAGATACAGGGTTTAGGCAATCAGACAGGTAAATGGCTACCCTCCAGAAAGATAAGTAATCATGAAAGAAAGGATCACCCCACAGAAGGCCAGGTTAAAGCCCCTATTTGTGAGTGCTAGTTTCTCTTGAAAGACTCATGATTAGTGGACAACAGCAATTGCTCAGATGTTCTCTAGACCCCAGGATGGCGGGGGACGGAGGTGGGGAGGCGCAAAGAGATGCTAGAGAAAAAGCTACATGGAAAATAAAGACTACTCAGGCTAAAATGATTTCTAGTATCTCGCAGACTTTGGAATCTAGCAACAGAGCTCTAAAACGTTTTGCAGTTCATCCAAAAATGACCAAGAATACGAATGCTTCATTCATCCAACAACCTCAACTTTGCAAAACACCATTAAAAGAAAAGGCAAAAAGGGCCTCAGAGGTTAGATATCTTATCAAACAAACAATAACACTAAGGAGTGACAGCTGACACCAAGGAAAAGAATGCAAACTACACAAAGTAGGCACAAGAACTCAAAATCCCTAACATTCCACAGTGCAGGAGTAAAAGCTTTCCACATTTCAAAAGGTCATGAGAGAATCCAGGCACAACTAACATGTACATAGTGAGGCTCCTGAGATCACAGTGTGTCCTACTGAGAAAGGCAAGAATGTTTATGTTTTAGAAGGATCTTCATACAAAATGATGAAAAATGCATGCTCTCCATATGGAAAAGAGGAAGCATCATCATGGACACAGCACTGTCCTGAACCCCATTTTGCCACCAAATCATTGGGGTCCTAAAGTTATTCCCTCTCTGGGCTCTCTGGTTTACCCATGTGTACAAAGAAGAAGCTGGAATAGATCATCTCACCAATTAAAAGCTTCAGTTACCTGGAAAGTCTATTTCTGAAGGGCACCACACTTTCCAGACACCAGAGAAACAAGAAGTTAGTACAATTCAATACAACCTGTGCCAGCTTTCTTAAAAAAGGAACCTCATTATGGGTTTCTTTCAGCTACCACCCTCAATCAATCATAATGTCTTTTTCATGTACTTGTTTATTGCTGAGTTTCACCATTCTGTTAATCCTTTCGCATCTTTACCTTCCCTTGCCCAACACAGGTACTCCAGGCCAGAGCCCCTATTCCATGTTTCAGCTTCTCTGTGAATAACTGTGTAACCCTAAGATGCTCAAAAGTTTCCCTCATCATTGATCCTATTATGGAAGTATTGATGTTGAGAGCGTCTGCTAAAAGATAACATGACAAACTATAGCTACAATTTGTTTCTTTTTATGCAAAGCTGAAAAGAAAATCGCGTTCCAACATTATGTACCAGCAGAGGACTGATGTGCTGCTAATGTTTAACTCTATCAAGGATCCCAAAAGAAATTTTAAACTGAGATGCTCTTAACTGGAAATAAGGGATTCAAATAAAGAAATGTCATTAATCCTCAATTGTATGTATTAACAGAATGAGCACACGAATAATGCCAAACATGAAGCCAGAATCTGCAATAAAAATAATAATGCCAACAAAACTGTTCAATAATCAATCATGCCTGCTTTTGGAATAAAGTCAGATATATTCAGAGAGATGCATCATGATACTCTGCTTGGTTTCAACTCCCTTTTTTTTTTGTTTTTTTGGACAGAGTCTTGCTCTGTTGCCAGGCTGGAGTGCAGTAGCGTGATCTCGGCTCACTGCAACCTCCACCTCCTGGGTTCAAGCAATTCTCCTGCCTCAGCCTCCTGAGTAGCTGGGACTACAGGTGCACACCACCACACCCAGCTAATTTTTGTATTTTCAGTAGAGACGGGGCTTCACCATGTTGGCCAGGATGGTCTCAATCTCTTGACCTCATAATCCGCCCACCTCAGCCTCCCAAAGTGCTGGGATTACAGGTGTGAGCCACTGCACCCGGCCAGTTTCAACTCCTTCTTAGTTCAGCGACTCTAGATATTGCTGGGTAGCTAGCTGAAAGGAAGTCCAAAGAGCCAGTGCACATAATCTGCTTACAAGCAGCTGATAATCCAAAATGAGTTAAAAGATAGAAAGGCACTGCAATAGTTTCACTAGATCCTTCACTGAATCCTAGGATGAAGAAAAGCTAATTTCCATTTACCAACCCACAATGGAGCTGGAGTTCTAAAGTTTAGGCTAAAGCATTTTTCAGATCAGTCACTGCTGGCATTCTATGGAAAAGAAACTATTTCTGAACTACAAGCATACCTCATTTTTTTCCCCCTTTGCAGATACTGTGTTTTTTACAAATTGAGGAGTTGTAGAAACCCAGCATCAAGAAAGTCTATCAGCCGGGTACAGTGGCTCACACCCGTAATCCCAACACTTTGGGAGGCTGAGGCAGGCAGATCACTTGAGTCCAAGAGTTTGAGATCAGACTGGGCAACATGCCAAAACCCCATCTCTACAAAAACCACAAAAAAATTAGCTGGGCGTGGTGGCACACACCTGTAGTCCCAGCTACTCTGGGATTGCTCGAGCCCAGGAGGTCAAGGCTGCAGTGAGCCATGATTCCACTGCTGCACTCCAGCCTGGGCAATAAAGCAAGACTCTGTCTCCAGAAAAAAGAAAAAGAAAGTCTATCGCTGCCTTTTTTCCAAAATCATGTGTTCACTTCATGTCTGTGTCACAATTCGGTGATTATTGCAGTGTTTCAAACTTTTTCATTATTATCATATCTGTTATGATAATCTGTGATGGGTGATCTTTAATATTACTACTTTGTTTTCGGGCACCACAAACCACGCCCATGTGAGACAGCGAACTTAATAAATGTGTGCGTTCTGACTGCGTCAACCAGCCTTTCCCCTTTCTCTTTCCTCAGGTCTCCCTATTCTCTGAGACACAACAATACTGAAATCAATTAATAACCCTACAATGGCCCCAAGTGTTCAAGTGAAAGAGTCTCACATCTCTCACTTTAAATCAAAAGTTATACATGATTAAGCTTTAGTGAGGAAAGGATGTTGGAAGTGGCAATGGGCCGAAAGCAAGGCCTCTTATACCAGACAGAAAAGTGTGAATGCAAAGGAAAAGCTGTTGAAGGATATTAAAAGTGCTACTCCAGTAAACATATGAATAGTAAAAGAGCTAAAGAGCCTTACTGCTTATATGGAGAAAGTCTTAGTGCTCCAGATAGAAGATCAAACCAGTCACAACATTCTCTTGAGCCAAGCCTAATCCAGAGCAAGGCCCTAACTCTCCTCAATTCTATGAAGGCTAAGAGAGGTGAGGAGGCTGCACATGAAGTTTGAAGCTAGCAGAGTCTTATTCATAAGGCTTAAGGGAAGAAGCCACTTCCATAACATGAAAGTGCAAGGTGAACCCAGAAGTGCTGATGTAGAAGCTGCGGCAAGTTAATCAGAAGAATTAGCTAAGATCATTGATGAAGGTGGCTACACTAAACAACAGATTTTCAATGTAGACATAACAGCCTTCTGTTGGAAGAAGAGGCCATCTAGGATTTTCACAGCTACAGAGAAGTCAATGCCTGGTCTCGAAGCTTAAGGACAGGCTGATGCTCTTGTTAGGGACTAATGCAGCTGGTGACTTTTAAATTGAAGCCAATGCTCATTTTCCATTTTGAAATCCTAGGACCCTTGGGAATTATGCTAAATCTACCCTGCCTGCATTCTAGAAATGGAACAACAAAGCCTGGATGACAGCATATCTGTTTATAGCATTGTTTACTGAATATTTTAAGCCCACTGTTAAGACCTACTGCTCAGAAAAAAAAAATTCTTCAAAAATATTGCTGCTCACTGCCAATGCATCTGGTCACCCAAGAGCTCTGATGGAGACGTACAAGGAGATGAATGTTATTATATGCCTGCAAACACAGCATCCATTCCACAGCCCATGGATCAAAGAGCAGTTTCAACTTTCAAGTCTTATTATTAAATATTTAAGAAATGCATTCATAAGTTCATAGCTGCCATGGATAGTGATTCTTCTGATGGATCTGGGCAAAATAAATTGAAAACTTTCTGGAAAAGATTCATCATTCTAGATGCCATCAAGAACATTCATGATTCATGGGAGGAGGACAATATATTAACATCAACAGGAGTTTAGAAGAAGTTGATTCCAATCCTCCTGGATGTCTTTGAGGAGTTCAAGATTTCAGTGGAAGAAGTAACTGCAGATGTGGTGGAAACAGCAAGATAACTAGAATTCAAAGCACAGCCTGAAGATGTGACTGAATTGCTGCAATCTCATGATCAGACTTGAATGGATAAGGAGTTGTTTCTTAAGGATGAGCAAAGAAAGTGGCTTCTAGAGATAAACTCTACTCCTAGTGAAGATGCTGTGGACATTGTTGAAATGACAACAAAGGATTTAGAATATTACATGAGCTTAGATGATAAAGCAGCAGCACAGTTTAAGAGAACTGACCCTAATTCTGAAAAAAGTTCTACTGTGGGTAAAATGCTATGAAACAGCACAGCTTGCTACAGAGAAATCTTTCAAGAAAGGAAGAGTCAACAGATGGAGCAGACTTCACTGTTGTCTTAAGAAATTGCCACAGCTACCCCAGCCTTCAGCCAACACCACCCTAATCAGTCAGCAGCCAGCAAAAGCAGGCAAGACCCTCCATCCACCAGCAAAAAGATGACAACTTGCTGAAGGCTCAGGTGTTGGTTAGCAGTTTTTAACAACAAAGCATTTTTAATTAAAGTATGCACATTGTTTACACATAATACTATTCCACACTTATTAGGCTTCAGTATAGTGTAAA
Source organism: Mandrillus leucophaeus (assembly GCF_000951045.1). Taxonomy (NCBI): domain Eukaryota; kingdom Metazoa; phylum Chordata; class Mammalia; order Primates; family Cercopithecidae; genus Mandrillus; species Mandrillus leucophaeus. Next base: position 4,070,793 of record NW_012101477.1, read on the forward strand.
TAGAACTTTAATATGCACTGGGAAACCAAAAAATTCATATGACTTGCTTTATTGGAGTGGTCTGGAACCAAACCCTCAATATCTCCAAGGGATGCCAATATTCAGCTGAAATACTAAAGAGCTAAATGGCTGACCTTGGAGAAGGTAAAAGCAGTATCAGAATTCCTACTACATCTTCTCCTAATTCCAATTTCTCTACAGCTACACAAGACTTAGGCCAAAGTCAACTACTTCCTTTAGGACGCTAAGGGGAAAAAAAGACAAAGGAAGGAGCAATTTGTAAATGAGATTCTTGGAGCTAGAAAATAGGAAAACTGAGATATCTTAGTAATATTTAAAGAGACCAGGGGAAAATAATTACTGTGGTGATGACATAATTCTTGATATCAATGGCTGCTAACTGTGGTGGAATAAGGTTGTATTTTAACCTACTGTGAACATTTCTATACTGTGGCACGTGTGGGCAACAAACTGTTCTCACTTCTTTGTATAGGATCCTGAACCTTAATCTCCAAGGGACCAATGACCTTGGGAATACTGAGGCAGCTTTATAGAATTAAATTTAAAAAAAATTTTTTCGCCATGTTGCTGTAGCATGTGTGTTCTTAGTAATGAGATAAATAATGAAAATTAATGGCTAACACTTACTGGGCACTCACTATGTGTCAGGCACTGTACTACTTAACACTATCCAAATTGTCTCATTTAATCCTCTTTTTAAGAAAGATGGGAAAGCAGAATTTTTTTTAAAGATGGTTGGGCTGAGATAGACACTATTATACAATCTCTATTTTAAAGATGAAGACCTGAGGCTTAAAAAGGTTAATTAACGGACCCAAGGTCACACAGCTAGCAAGTAACAGAGCTGGGATTCCAATGCAGGCCGTCTGACCCAGAGCTCACGTTCATGCACTACGCTAAACATTAAGGGATGCCTAACAGGCTTTGAAGTATTTTCTCCAACAGTGCTGACAAGCTACTGTGAACCATCCACATTCTCCAGTGAAGTCGTTTTTATATAGGAAAACTTCTCTACTGGGTTAAACTTTATAAATTCAATCCCTCAATTTAAACAACGACAACTACTGAGAGATTGCAGAAAGGCATAGCTGTCTTCATCAAATTCACCTTCAAAATTAGCGAGGCAGCTTAGTAAGAAGACCTGTCTCCAAGGAAGCTGAACTACGTAGGACTGAAGTCTATGACTGAAGAACAGTGTCCTCTGTTGGCCTCTGTTGGATCTCGCCTTGCCAATATGAGATTCACAATGGTAAAAGTGAGACCACCCAGGAGGCTACTTATTTGACAAAGTCTTCTTTTTTTTCTTTTTTAAGACAGAATCTAGCTCTGTCACCCAGGCTGGAATGCAGTGGTGTGATCACTGCTCATTGCAACATCAATCTCCTGGTCTCAAGCAATCCTCCCACTTCAGTATCCCCAGGAGCTGAGATTATAAGTGCGCACCTCCAAGCCCAGCTAATTTTTTTTTTTTTTTTTTTTTGAGACGAGGTTTCACTGTGTTGCCCAGGCTGGTCTCAAACTCCTGAGCTCAAGAAATCCTCCCACGTCAGTCTCCCAAAGTGATGGGATTACAGGTGTGAACCCCTACACCCTGTCGACAGTCTTAAGAGTCTACACTAAGGTGGTGGTGGTTGGAACAGAAAGGAAGGGATGGAGAGAAGACTCCTGAAGATGCAGCGTTCCCTCCATAAAGCCTTTCCCAGCTTCCCAGCGGCAGCGCTGCTTGTGCCTTTGTGCTACCACATCTTGTTCATGGCTCCATAACAGCACTGACAGCACTGACACTCTGTACTTGGATTTCAAATCTGGGATATACCCCCATTAGACTGCAGGCTCCAAGAGAGCAAAAACTGTGAGTTAATCATTTTCATATCCTAACACCTTCTTTACTCTGAGAGAGAGGCAGGCTCTGTGCTCATGAGACTGTACAACCCATGAAGAAAAGAACCACGGCCGGGCGTGGTGGCTCACACGTGTATTCCCAGCACTTTGGGAGGCCAAGGCGGGTGGATCGCCTGAGGTCAGGAGTTCGAGACCAACCTGACCAACATGAAGAAACCCTGTCTCTACTAAAAATACAATATTAGCCAGGTATGGTGGCATATGCCTGTAATCCCAGCTACTTGGGAGGCTGAGGTAGGAGAATCGCTTGAACCCAGGAGACAGAGGTTGCAGCAAGCCAAGATCGTGCCACTGCACTGGGCAACAAGAGCGAAACTCTGTCTCGGGGGAAAAAAAAAAGTAAAGAAGCTTGTCTTTCATCTTTGAGCCCTTTCATCTTTGAGAAACAGCTCCAAGGCTCCTTTCAAGTCTGCTGAATGTCAACACCCCTGACTAAAATGCAAAGTTGGCCATGGGGATAGGCAGGGGAGGAAGCAGAGAATTATGTGATATCTGAACATTTGGCCAGAATGTTCAGTACACACATGAAACGTTAATCAGGGATGGTGAACTAAGAGCTGTCTGCAAAAAGATGCTGAAAGGAGAAGAATCAATGAGTTCTTCTAAAATGATGAAGAAGAGGGTTACAGAGTCAAATTCTAGTGAAGATTCCAGAATAAGGAGGCCCAAGAAAATCTTTGGCAAAAGACAGCACTGACAACTTCAAGAATGTAGGTTCTGAACATTCTACAAAATAGCTGTCCAGTACTCTTCAACACCAAAGACAAGGGAAGACTAAGGAAATATGACAAACATTATGTGGGATCCTGGATAGAAACCTGGAGCAAAAAAATGACCAGACATCTCTGATGACATCTGAATTAAGTGTGCAGTTTAGTTACTAGTATTACACAAATGTTAATTCCCTAGTTTTGATCTTTACATAATGGTTACATAAGATGTTAACTTTAGGGGAAGCTGAATGAGGAATATATGGAAATTCCACTATTTTAATAATTTTTTCTAAGTTTAAAATTCAAAATAAAAAGTTAAAAAGCAAAGAATGTAGGTTTTGTAGCAAGAGTGGCAAGATATGATAATAAGGAAGAGGAAAATGAGTAAGCAACTGAAGTATCAGATGTGAACCCAATTTTCTTGAAGTCTGACATGAAAGCACAGAGATGTAAGCCAACAAGCTAACAAGATAGTAGAGCAAGAGCTTTCCAGAAGGGGAAACTACCAGGGCATATACAAAGGCATGCCTTCACAGATGACATATACTAGTCTACAGTTTAGTAAAGAATGTGTGTAAAAAGACATATAAATAGAATGCGTTTTGTAAGTATGAGAAGAATGGGCCAGAAAAAAGAGATGATGAGAAGAATGCAAAGGGAGGAAGTGACCTTAAGGAAAAAAATTCCTCATGAGATGAAAGAGAAAAACAGTCTGAAATGTTATCAATGAGAATAGTTCTGTATCCTTATCTGTTATAGTCATACTTCCAACAAAAAGTAACTTCAAAATGTACTAAACTGACATGCAAGAAGAGCCTATATAATATGACTTCATGATTAGAATCACATTCTTAGGGCTACTGGGAGGAGGCCTTCACAGAATGAAGGATGTATCTGAGCACCAGTTTTCAGATTTTCAGTAATGTTTCTTATACACACAACAACAACCACCAAAAAACCCATAAAACAGAAAAACTCAATTACGAAATTACAACTACTACCTTATGAGACACACAATAATACAAATGATAAACTCACACAAGAAAAAAAAACAATGCTTATTAAAGCAACCTTGAACTAGTCTTTTATATACCTACTAGATTAGTGGAAAAAATAAATTATGACAACTAGTTCTATCAAGATTGTAATAAAACTGGGGCCAGCCACAGTGGCTCACACTTGTAATCCCAGCACTTTGGGAGACTGAGGCAGGAGGATAGCTTAAGACCAGCCTGGACAACATACAGAGACCCTGATTCTATTTTTTTAAAAAGATTGTAATAAAATTGGAACACACACAAACAGTATACTGTTAGCACTGTAAAACAACCAATGATTCATTCCACGTGAGTACGACGTATTGCGCCACACATCTGCAGCTGAGATGACCCCCATCGTCTCCGGCCACTCCCTGCTTTTTACCCATTGCTGCATTTACCCAATGCTCTGAACATATCACTCCCCTGCTTTTGCTCTTAATAACCCCAGTCAAGAATCACTGTCCCCAGTGTCCTTTACCACCCACAGAATCCCTACTCATTCATCAAGGCTAGGATTCCAGTGTCATCTCCCTTTTCTTCAATGACCAAACCAAATCCATCCCCATCAATACATCCCCTTTCCATACCCAATCCTTCCTTCCATTGTGCTCCCATACTACTTTTATTCATACAGTTAGTTTTTTAAATGTCTGTCTTGCTCCTTACATTATGAATTCTTCTTTAATGTCCATGGTCCATGTCATAATAATTTTAGTGCATGCAATACTTGGTACAGGAGATGGCACATGGTAATTACTAATGACAGATGGGAAGGAAAAAAATGCTACATGAACAAAGCACTTCACTACAATGCTATCTCCAAGAACAAAAACCAGAAAACCACCTAAATATCCAATTATAGAAGAGCAATTTAGGGAAAATGGTCTATCACTCAAGCAAAAAGTATGCAAATATTAAAAATAGCATGAAGGCTATGTAGAAACGCAGAAAATATTCCTGGCAATGTTAAATTAAAAACATAGAACACAAAATAGTATATATGCAATGGTTTCAGCCTCACAAAATACATAAGGACTCTGGGAACAGAAAAATATTGATTGAATAAGGGTAATAGTTTTCCCGCTTCTCAAGTATTTTCTTTAATACTATTTCTATCCCTTTATTACCGTTCACAATTTTATTTCAAAAGAAAAGACTAAGAGGGGGAAAGGAGCAAGTTTAGATATTTCTGTAAGCTCCTGCAATCCAAGAGATATGCTAAGATATTACTGATAGAGGACAAGAGGAGTGGGTGTCTGCAATATCACCAAAACTAAGGGTCCCTGAACCCAATTTGCCTCAAAAAGAATACCTCTCATGTCACAAGCCACACTAAATGTGAATTCTTTATTGGAAAACTTCAGAGGTAAGAACTTTTTCCAGACATCTGTGGAATTAGATTTAATGAGAGTGCCCTGGAGTTCATACACGCGTCTATGCCAGCAGAAACTTCTCAGCCAAGGTACTGCTGGGCACACTTCTTGATGAGATGTCTAAGCCTGAAGGCATCAAAAAAGTACATTTCCATATTGGGAACATAACTGGTTTCCTCTTGAAGACTTTTTCCACCACCTCCTGCCCATATTGTAATTCTCCTATCTCCTCAAATGAATAGTTAACATATGTCAAGGATATACGGCATATACTGAGGCGCTGAGTGCCTATCTCTATTACTTGTAGAAGAACCAATCTCAGCAGAAAATTGGAATCTCCCCACCAAGTTGCCTCAAAAATGAAAAGTAGTAAGCACCCAAAAAATGTTAAATACTTTTAATAAACATTTCTTGACACTGCATGATATTTTTCCTGGCTGAGTCTCTGAATTTTAGATACAGCATCCATCTTAGTCTCTGAATTTTGGAAATGAAAAGAACCAGAAGTCATATTGCCCAGTCTCCTCATTTTACAAGTGACTGGAAAAAAAAAAAAAAAGATGTACAGAAAAGGAAAGTGACTTGTCCTGAGTCACCCAGATAAGTAATGATAAAAGTGGGATTAAAACCCAAATCTCTCAGATTCTCAGCCCCACTCAGTCTACCACATGAAGCGTTTTTATCCCTTGAAATCTCTGGAGCCCCAGTCTAAATAATTAGAACCACAGAATTTTAAAGCTAGAAGGGGCCTCAGAGAGAGTTGCGTACTTAATCCCCTCATTAGGCATATGAGGAAACTGAGGCCCAGGAAGATTAAGTGATTTGCTCTCAATATCTTGAATGGCAGGGAAAAAGTATAACTTAAGCTCAAAAATCTGCAAACCAATGCCCACAAGAGGGGAGGAGTATGTCTCAGCTGAGGAAAAATTGTTCAAGGAAGGTAGATCATTTCAGACCAGGGGTTCACAAAGTACAGCGTCAGCATCACCTGGGATCTGGTTAGAAATGGAGAATCTAAAGTCCCACAGGAGACTGAATCAAACTCTAGGGATGGGGATATTTAAATCAGACAATTTTGTTCCTTTATGTCCCCAAGAAGCAAACTTCAGTGGTCGTGCTGAGTCCACTTTGTAAATGATAACTATAACCAAAGGCTCATTAGATGAACGCATTCTCTGACATGTGGACTATACCTCAACTTTAAAAAGTTTTCAAATCTGAAAACAAAATGGAAAACTACCTCTGGGTGTTCAGTTGGCTTCAGTTCTGGCCCTGCTCCTTACTGGCTGTCTGGCCTTCAGCAGGCAGCTTAACCACCCTAGCTTGAGTTTCCTTTCCTATAATACAGGCATGCTGCCGACCTCAGAGGGCATGTTGAGAATTAAATGTGATAACTTGTCTGAAAACACTTTGGTTCTGCATCTGGCATACAGCAGGCAGGCAGTACGGCACAGTAGTTAGGAGCTCCAACTATGAAGTAAGACTGCCCAGGTACCCTGGCCTTCCTCTACCTGGCTAGATGCCTTAAGGTAGGTGCTTTTTTTGTACCTCAGTTTCCTTATCCGTACAACAGGGATTAACAACAGTACCTTCCTCATAGGGTTGTTATGAGGATTTAGATAGATCATGCTGGTTAGTAAAGCATCTTTCATGTCTACAAAATGTTACTGTTTTCAAGGAGTTTTTTTGTTTGTTTGTTTGTTTTTCATTTTTGAGACAGGGTCTCGCTCTGTCACCCAGGCTAGAGCACAGTGGCGTGATCTTGGCTCAGCATAACTTCTGCTTCCCAGGCTCAAGTAATCCTCCCTCCTCAGCCTCCTAAGTAGCTGGGACCACAGACACACACCACCACGCCCGGTTCATTTTTATACTTTTTGTAGAGACAGGTTTTCACCACGTTGCCCAGGCTGGTCTGGAACTCCCGGACTCAAGCGATACGCCTGCCTTGGTCTCCCAAAGTGCTGGGATTACAGGGATGAATGACCACGCTTGGCCTCAAAGAACTTTTGCATCCATAAACTCACGACTTTCTGCAAGAGGATGGGTGCAACCGACTATGAACTAGATTCCAGACTTCACCATCTTTTAGGAACAGGAAGAGGGACATGGATCTTACAAAAAGGAAACTGAATGAACAGAACACAAGGGGAATGTACAGAGCTGGAAATAAGGAGACCAGGATTCTGAGATAAGGCCAGGTGGTATAAGGAAGCCAGGGCCTCAATAAGGTCCTGAGGTAGATTTTGGGACCGGTGCTGCTTTCCAAGCCTTAGACCATAATTCTGAATTTGGGTTCTGAAACTTAGCCTTGAATTGAGGATATTTCGCTGAGCAAAGGCCCAGAGCTGGTTTTTGGTGCCCAACAGGTGGGCCTCTCACCTCTCGAATGGCTCTGGCCGGTCAATTAGCCAAAGTGAGGAACTTGCGATGGGGAAGGAGACGCTCCTGGCTGGCCAGCTGGACGTGAGCATGCCTGCCCTACACTGGCGAGATGAAAGTGCTCTCCAGTAGCAGACTTAGGAGGTTTCAGCCCTGTCACCCAGTTCAGTTCAGTATTGTCAACCTGAATTAAATGAGTTCCACTACTGTAGTTCCTTATTGTGCAACCAACATATTTGCATTTTAAAACTCTTAGGTTGAATCCTCAGAAAATGTAAACATAAAGGCCAAGATCCAGGATAAGGAAGGCAAGTAAAGTTTTGTAGTTCAGGAAAATTAGCCTGCGGCAAGCCCAATCTACCTGCAGGCGCTAGGCATATTTGCTCTTGGTGAGGGGGAAAGGGGTCAGATTGACAAAGTGAAATACTTCTGGAATAACACAACAAACAAGTGTTGATGATCAAGAAGCAAAGCTACCTAGATTGGAATCCTTGAGGTACATTTCACTTGTGTGAATTTGGACATGTTTTTTATTCTCTATACCTATTCCCTCACCTTTAAAATGAAGGTTCCTATATTAACATATTCAGTACTGTCATTAAGATTAAATGTGGTAAGATGTGTAAACACTAAAAAATAATAATAAGGAGATCAGGATTCTAGTTTCAACTCTGGCCACCACCTTGGCCCACAACCTCAGGTGAGTCCCTTTATCAGACTAAGGTTCACTTTTCATCTGTGAACAAGTGGGTTGAAAGAAGCTACCTACCGTAGCTCTCAAAAGTCAAGGTCTTTATCATGGCCCACAAGGAAGGCCTACACAGTCTTGTCACATGCCTACATCTTCAACTTTGTCACTTACCATTCCCCTGTTCACTTCCCATGTTTCAGCTACATCGATCCTCCTTCAAGGCTGCACCAGCTTCTACCAATAGCCTATGTCCATATTTGCTGTTCTCGCTGCCCCCATCATTCTGCTCCCTTCACATGACTAGCTCCCTCTCAACCTTCAGTCCTTTAATATCCTTTCCTCTGTGTCCTTCCTCAAACACATTACATAAAGTAAAAAGTCCTGTCCCCAACTCCCAAGGGTTATTTTCTACTGGAGTGCTGTCCAATAAAAATACAACAAAAGCCACAAACAAAACACCTAACTTTACATTTTCTTTTTCTTTTTTTTTTTTTTTTGAGACAGTGTTTCAGTGTTGTTGCCCAGGCTGGAGTGCAATGGGATGATCTCAGCTCACTGCAATCCCCACCTCCCAGGTTCAAGCGATTCTCCCGCCTCAGCCTCCCAAGTAGCTGGGATTACAGGCATGCACCACCACGCCCGGCTAATTTTTAATATTTTTAGTAGAGACAGGGTTTCTTTTTTTCTTTTTCTTTTTTTTGGAGACAGAGTCTTACTCTGTCTCCCAGGCTGGAGTGCAGTGGTGCGATCTCGGCTCACTGCAAGCTCCGCCTCCCAGGTTCACGCCATTCTCCTGCCTCAGTGTCCCCAGTGGCTGGGACTACAGGTGCCCGCCACCACGCCCGGCTAATTTTTTTGTATTTTTAGTAGAGATGGGGTTTCACTGTGTTAGCCAGGATGGTCTCAATCTCCTGACCTCGTGATCCTGCCTTGGCCTCCCAAAGTGCTGGGATTACAGGCGTGAGCCACCGCGCCTGGCCAGCGAGACAGGGTTTCTTCATGTTGGTCTGGCTGGTCTCAAACTCCCGACCTCAGGTGACCCGCCTGCCTCGGCTTCCCAAAGTGCTGGGATTACAGGCATGAGGCACCACACCTGGCCCACTTTACATTTTCTAGTAGCCACATTTTAAAAGTTTTTAAAAAGGCAACACCAATTTTAATAATATATTCTCTTTAATCCAATACATCCTAAGTGTTATTTATTCAACATGTAATCAGCATAAAAGTTAAGATACTGTACATTATTTTCATGTGGCCAGTGGCAATGGCTCACACCTGTAATCCCAGCACTTTGGGAGGCTGAGGCTGGCAGATCACCTGAGGTCGGGAGTCAAGACCAGCCTGACCAACATGGAGAAACCCCGTCTCTACTAAAAATACAAAATCAGCCAGGCATGGTGGCGCATGCCTGTAATCCCAGCTACTCAGGAGGCTGAGGCAGGAGAATCGTTTGAACCCGGAAGGCAGTGGCTGTGGTGGGCCGAGATCACGCCATTGTACTGCAGCCTCGGCAACAAGAGCAAAACTCCAACTCAAAAAAAAAAGATATTGTACATTATTTTCATACTAAATCGTTGAAATCCAGCGTGTATTTTACAGAAGTAGCAGATCTAAATTCGAAACTAGTCACATTTTAAGTGTTCAAGAATCACATGTGCCTAGTGGCTACTATACCCAGCAGTGCAATTGTATAGCATCCTCTGCTATATTCCCTTCCTAGCACTCACCACAATCTGAAATGTCTTGTTTACTTATTATCTTGTAACTTCCCACCAGATGCTCCACAAAGGCAAGAATCTTGTCTTTTATTCAGTGTTATATACTCAGCGGATAGACTGCCTTGAACACAGTAGGTGTTCAATATATATTTGTTGAGCAAATGAAAGAACCTTTTCTAGCTTTAACGGGCTAGCCATTCTAGAAATTCCAAGCAGGCATACAATCACTCATTTAATAACTTGCCTATTTCCCTTCGTCTTTCACTATCAATTAAACTGTCTTTAAAAGAAAAATCTCTTGGCTATATAGCTCCCCATGCTGAATTGTTCTTTCCCATGATGTCTTAAGTGTCCAGGGTCAATTTCCTGTATGTTGGCTGAGGGAGTGGTATGAAAATAACTGCTAATATTTACTGAATGCTTACTCTTTGGCAAGCATTGTCTAAACACTTTAGATTTCTCAACAGCTTCACAACAGCCCTGTGAGGCAGCTACTGTCATTGTCCCCCATTTACACATGAGGAAACCAACGCACAGAGAAGTTACGTATTTTGTTCAAGGTTACAGCAGCCAGTTAGTAGCAAAACAGAGATTGCCAGCAACCTAGGGGTCCAGACTCACGGTTCTTAATCACCTATTCTTGATTGCAGAGCTGTCCAACAAAAATATAAGCTGAACTACATATGTGATTTTGAATTTTCTAGTAAACACATTAAAATGTCAAGAGGAGCAGTTAAAATTGGTTTTAAACATATTTTATTGGCTGGGTGTGGTGTGTGGTGGCTCATACCTGTAATCCCAGCACTTTGGGAGGTCAAGTGGGAAGACTGCTTGAGGCCAGGAGTTTGAGACCAGCCTGGGCAACATAGCAAGACCCTGCTCTACAAAAAATTTAAAAATCAGCCAAGCATAGTGATGCCCCGCCTGCAGTCCTAGCTACTTGGGAGGATACCTTAGACCCAGGAGTTTGGGGCTACTGTGAGCAATGATCATGCCACGGCACTCCAGCCTGGGCGACAGAGCAAGATCCCGTCTCTAAATAACAAAATAAAATTTTAAAAATTAAGTATATTTGATTTCACCCATTATCCAAAATATGATCATTTAATCAATATGACCAATAACCAATGTAATTGATATAATCAGTACGATCATGTTATCAATATAAAAATTTTACTTTTTCCATACTAGTCTCCAAGCCAAATGTGACTTTACACTTACAGTACTTCTCAATTCAGACTAGTCACATTTCAAGCAATCAACAGCCTATGTGGCTAGTGGCTATCACATTCCGCAATGCAGCTCTACTGCCCCTCACAATGACCCTCCTATGGAATCAAAGCGGGGGAAAAACTTTGGCGTGGAAGTCAGTACGCCTGAGCTCAAATTCCAGCTCCTTGTTTCTGAGTGACTTTGGACAAGTCCTTTCTGCTCTCTAGGTCCCAAACAGTTTCCCCACAAGTATCCTAGCCAAGGGGGACCCTGAGCAAGATTCCTAGAAACTCGTTCCATGCTAGAATTCCCAACATCTCCTCCAAATCGCAATAAACACAAGCACAGCTTTCCACACTTTAAACCCAGCTCTCATATACATCAGTTTACGGTACAGTCCTCAAACAACCCTACTAAGGCAGTTATTAGTGTCTCCACCATATAGATACAAAAACTTCGTTCAAAGAGGGGGGGAATGACTTGTCCAAGAGCCACACAGCCAGTCAGTGGAGAAGCTGGAGATCAAATCCAAGAGCGATCAAGGCGCTCCCACCGCCGCCACCACCATCACCTCAATGACTGGGGGAACATGAGAGCTGAGAGGACATGGTTGTGAAAAAAGGATAGTCCGGGGTTTCAGAGGAGTTTCAGGGAACCAGGTCCCAGGGTGAGGAAGAGGAGATGAAGGGTTCAGGTCTTGAGAAGGGATGAATCGAAAGGGCCCAGGAGGGCTTCGGAGAGGAAAGGAAAACGAAGGGCTGAGACCCCGGGTGGCATGAGAAGTTAGAGGGCCCGGGAGTGAGGCGAGAGGAGGTGAGATGAAGGGGCTCTGGCCCCTGCGACCCCTGCCGAGGTGAGAACGCGGTCGCTCGGCCCTCCCTGCCCCTCATACCTGGTAGCTCAGAAGTTCGCCCACGTCCATGGTACCCGGCCCAGCAAATACTCCGCTTCCCTGCACTCACTCCCAGACCGCGGGCCCGTCAGCCGCTGCTCCAGCCACACTGCCGTAAAGTGCGGCGAGCGGGGCCGCAGAGCCAATAGGGCAAAAGTGCGCGCGACAAGCGAGGCGGCCACACCGCGGTAAAAGGACGCGCCGCCGTAAAGCGCGCTGCATTTGGAACAGGGTTGCTTCCGCCTGGAGCCTGAGGGGGCGGGGGCGGAGACTTAGAGGAGGGATGGGAGGGGAGAGCAGGGACAAGAAGAAACCAAACTTAAAGGCGCGCCCCCTGTGTCCAGGGCGGAGTGCCGGGTGCTTGGTGTGCGCTCTCGCGAGCTTCCAGTCATTTATCCTTATTTTACAGAAAAGGAAACTGACGCTGCCAACTGCACCTTCCAACACTGTACGCATTAGCCACATGTGGCTACCTAGCGCTTGAGATATGGCTACTCCGAAGTGAGATGTGCCATAAGTGTAAATAAAATACACACCAGATTTCTAAGACTTATATTGATTACAGGTGGAAATGATATTTTGGATATATTGGGTCAAATTCATATATTATAAAATGAATTTTACCTGTTTCTCTTTACTTCTTAAATGTGGTTGGTAGAAAATTTTTAATTACACATATGGCTCTCATTTGTGGTTCCCACTAATTTCTATCAGATGGTGCTGGCTCAAAAAGTGACTTGTCCCAAGGCTATACAACTATTAGTGGCTGAGAAACTGTTGGTGATTACATGTCTCTCTAGGCTTGTGTCTGTTCATCTATGCAAAGTCTAACGGTCACTAGATGATTGCTACCCAGGTGTTATAAAAAGGTTTCTGGAAGAGAAAGTTAAACAAGATCAGAGTGCACCTGGGACTTAAGGCTCCATCTTCAAAGGAAATTAAACCTCCTTCCATAAGCCCCTGCCCTTTATATTTATACTTATATTTATATATTATATTTATATGCCCTTCATATTTACAATTGTGGTCCCCATCCCATCTCCACTGGCTCCAATTTACAGAAATTATTCTTATTCCTCAAAATGATGAATCCTCTCCCCTTCTGCCTGGCCATCAGCCCCACACCCATCCAACTCTCTCATCTTTCAGGTCTCAAATGTCACTTTCTTAGAATGGCTTCTTCAACTCACCCTCAGTCCAAGTTATTCTTTTTCCAAGTACCTTCTCCACTACATATATATCTCAGTCTATCATTTTGTGCTTAATGGTTAACTATTTGTTTCTTGACAGCCTCATTTACTGGACTGCAAGCTCCATGCAAGCAGGACATGTGTATGTAATGTTCACCCCTGTATCCCCCGAGCCTCGTACAGTACCTGGTAGAGGGCGAGGTTTCATAATGGGCCTTGTGTGCCATGGTAAAGAGATTGGATTTTGACTAGGCGTGGACGGGCGTGGTGGCTCATGCCTGTAATCCCAGCATTTTAGGAGGTCAAGGTGGGCAGATCACTTGAAGTCAGGAGTTTGAGACCAGCCTGACCACCATGGTGAAACCTCGTGTCTACTAAAAATTACAAAAATTAGCTGGGCATGGTGGCACGTGCCTCTACTTGGGAGGCTGAAGCAGGAGAATCGCTTGAACCCAGGAGGCAGAGGCTGTAGTGAGCTGAGATTCCACCACTGCACTCCAGCCTGGGTGACAGAGCAAGACTCTTGTCTCAAAAAAAAAAAAAAAAGAGAGAGAGAGAGGGAGAGAGGTTGGATTTTATGCTAACAGCATAAGGAAAGTTTTAAGCAAGGTAGTTTTGTGATTGGGCTTATGTTTTTAAAGGATCACCTATGCAATCTGCATTGAATTGAGTTTATTTGGGTGTCTTCCCCCTCCTACTTACATTCTATCAGAGTATAGACTGTGCCGGGCCGGGCGTGGTGGCTCACGCCTGTAATCCCAGCACTTTGGGAGGCTGAGGTGGGCAGATCACGAGGTCAGGAGATCAAGATCATCCTGGCCAACAATGGTGAAGCCCTGTCTCTACTAAAATGCAAAAAATTAGCCAGGGTGTGGTGGCACGCGCCTGTAGTTCCAGCTACTCCGGGAGACTGAGGCAGGGGAATAGCTTGAACCAGGGAGGTGGAGGTTGCAGTGAGCCGAGATGGTGCGACTCCAGCCTGGAGACAGAGCAAGACTACGTCTCAAAAAAACAAACAAACAAACAAAAAGAATATAGACTATGCCTTGTTCGGGAAGACAGGAGAGAGTAATGATGAGGGTATACCCTTCGGACCGAGACCCCTGTGTTCTAGTTCATGGTATGTTAATGCCAACTTGCATAGACAGGTTTACAAAAGCCCATGGTTAAATTTGCAGGAAACTTGCAAGCTGATTGACACCAGGTTGATAGCTTGAAATCAGCCATGCTAGGAGTATTTATACAATGTAAATCAGCAAATGCTACAAATCAGGGTTGTTAATGTTGTGTTTCCAGAGAGCCACTTGTAGGGTTTTTTTGTTTTTTTGTTCACTTTTGAGACAAGCTCAGGCTTTATCACCCAGGCTGGAGTGCAGTGGCGGGATCTCAGCCCACTGCAACCTCCCCATCTCAGACTCAAGCCCACCTCAGCCTCCCGAATAGCTGGGACTACCGGCGTGTGCCACCGTGCCTGGCTTATTTTGTTGTTGTTGTCATTGCTGTTGTTGTAGAAATGGAGTTTCACCATGCTGCCCAGGGTGGTCTCAAACTATGAGCTCAAGCAATCCGCCGGCCTTGGCCTCCCAAAGTGCTGGGATTACAGGCATGAGCCACTGCACCCAGCCGAGCCAGTTGTTAAACATCTACCAACACACCCTGATTCTGGTTCTAGTGGAAATTCCACCACATCTAGCTATGGGTCCTTGGGTAACGTACTTTCTCTGTCTCTAAATTATACTTTCCTTATCTGTAACATGACTCATTCATTCATTCATTCATTCATTCAACAAGTATTTACTGGGAGCCTACTCAATGCTAGGCACAATTCTGGGCTGTGAGGATACAGAAGTTTATAAAACAAAGCTCCTGCCTTCTGGAAACCTACATTCTAGTTTGGGAGAAAACCTCATAGAGAAAATGTTGATATCAGTCTTATTTTACAGATGTGGAAACAGTGGCAAGGAACTTCACCTCTACATACCTGATTTTCACCTGCAAAGTGGAGATTCAACCAAATCTACCTCATAAGGTTATGGAGGGTTGACATGAAATGCTGTATGCAAAGCACTTGGCACAGCACCTGGCACAGAAAAGTGCTGAATGTCTTAGATTAATATTATAAAGAGCAAACTGACAGCTGGACACGGTGGCTCACGTCTGTAATCCCAGAGTTTTGGGAGACCAAGGCGGGTGGATCCCTTGAGCCCAGGAGTTCAAGACTAACCTGGACAACATAGTGAGACCCTGTCTCTACAAAAAAATAGGGAAAAAAAATTAGCTGAATGTGGTGGTGTGTGCCTGTAGTCTCAGCTACTCAGGAGGCCGAGACTAGAGAATCACTTGAGCCCAGGAGGCAGAGGTTGCAGTGAGCCAAGATTGCACCACTGCACTCCAGCCTGGGTGACAAAGTAAGACCCTGTCTCCAAAAAAAAAAGGGGGGGGGTTGAGTGGGAGGGGGGCAAAGGAGAGGGCAGGAAGAATGAGATAATTCCTTATAACCTTTCCTTTTTAGGCATTCAGTCTTGTCTGTTTTTGTAGAGACCAGTTCTAAAACATAGAATTATAAGGCAAAAATCCTGTAAGAACCAGGTTTGGTGAGCACCCTGAACTGGGGGTAATGTGCTCTGCTAGAGGTTTCCCTGAGAAAGAATATCTGGACAGGGGTTTAAAGGGGAAGAAGGGTTTACCAAGAATATACGGCAGGAGAATGGGGACCCAGGCAGAGGGAACCGCATGAGCAAAGACGAGGCAATTGGACCCTTCCTTGTGGAGAGAGCTTCAAATGTGTGGAAGAAATGATGGACAGTAGGCAAAAGAGGCTGGCTGGAGAAGCTCATGAAGAGGGTTAAGAGATTTAGCAAATAAAAATACAGGACACCCAGTTAAATCTGAATTTCAGACAAACAATGAATTTTTTATAAATTTGTCTCATGCAATATGTAATACCATACTAAAAATTTTTTGTTGCCTATCTGAAATTCAGAATTAAATGGGCATTATTTATTTTATCTGGCAACCCTAATCTTGGAGACACTTGAATGCCAGATTAAGATATTTTCATTTTATCTTGATGAGAGGGTCCATTAATAATTCTTTGGGAACCCCCAGGGATGAGACTTGGGGCGCTCACTCTTCAGGTCTCAGCCTAATCGCACACATCAGAGGAATCTTTCCTGACCACAAGATTTAAGACAATTCCTTCCCTTCAAGATTCTGTATCAGCATTCCTGATTATTATTATCTTCAGAACACTTATTGTTTTTGTTTTTATATTTGTTTGCTTTTTACTCATTTGGGGACTGCTTTCCCTTCCAGATTCTAAGCTCCAGAAGGCCAAACATTGCATCATTTACCACAGTAACCTCAGAACCTAACACAGTACCTGGCGCTTAATTGGTACTCACTAAATAGTTGTTGATTTAATAAATGAACCAATTAATCTACTGATTTATGCATTAATTCCTGGTCATAATAATCTCAAATACCTTCAAATTATCACCCAAGGGCCAGGTATGATGCCTCGTACCTATAATCCCAGCACTGTGGGAGACCAAGATAGGAGGATCACTTGAGGCCAGGAGTCTGAAACCAGCCTGAGCAACAAAGTAAGACCCGGTCTCTACAAAATAAAAATAAAAACATCAGCTGGGTGTGGTGGCATGTGCCTGGAATCCCAGCTACTCAGGAGGCTGAGGTGGGAGGATCGCTTGAGCCCATGATGTTGGGGCTGCAGTGAGCCGAGAGCACACCACTGCACTCCAGCCTGGGCAACAGAGAGAGACCCTGTCTCAAAAAAATTTGTTTTTACTTCTCACCCAAAATCCTAACAATGTGACTATATCAATTTTAAAGATAAAATAAAAAAGAATGCTCAGAAGAGCTATGTGCTATGCACCAAGCAGAATGAAATCGTGATGATAATGATTTCAGAGTGGCATCCAGGAGGGAGTTGGGAGAAGAGTACCATTCAAGAAGCCAACTGCTGGGCTGTAACCTTTTAAAGAAATGTGGAAGAATTACCCCTTCCAGAAAGCTTTTAAATAGCCATGGGCTGCCTAGGTTCCTTAAACTTCACGCTTTACCTGCTCCAAAGTGTCATCAGAGTCACCTTCTCCATTTTTCATTGCCCAGTAAATTATTTATTGGAACAGCCTTTAAGAAAATATTCTTAAAAAAAAAAAACTCATAAAATATATTTGTCATCAATATTGAGCTCCTACCCTACAATCTTGGGTTGATTTGAAACATACAACACTGCCGAAGAAATCCTGACTCTTCCAATCAGTACCTGAATGGGTGGGGAAGAGTTACAGAGTGGACAATGGAAAGGGGAACCTGTTTTCTGGGGAGCAGAATGCAATTTCTGGGGCTCAGGAAGAGTCTGTTCCCTCTGCTTCCTATTCCCAACATCCAGGTCCATGAGTCCCCTGTACTGTCATATTTTTAAAGAATTGTGATAACTGAGATCTGGAGTTTAGCTACTTGCCCATAGTCATAGTTAGTAACTGGCAAGACTCCAATCCAAGTCCATCTGACTATGCATTTCACAGTAGGGATTTGGGCTCAGTTAACCTTTCAAATAGTACTGACACTTACGATCCAAGCACAGGAGATTACTGACTGCTAACGAGTAATTATCTCTCCCAGCAGGCATAGATCTCACTTAGACACAAGGAGAATTTATGTCCCTAGACAGACTGTGAGCCACGTACAAACTCAATAGTCATGGATATGCAATGAAAAGGAATAATTTGGTGTGGGAGGGAAAGGGAATCTGAGGTATGATAAAGGAATTGTGATTGTGTTAAGAGTCCTCATCTTTTAAAGATACATACTAAAATTTATGTATGAAATAATATGATGACTAGAATTTGCTCCAAAATTGTCAGAGGTGGGAGAGGTATGGATTTGAGTGGAAGTATAGATGAAAGAATTATCGGTAAGTTGTAATTGTTGAAGGTGGGTGACAGATACATTGGAGCTCATTTTACTATTCTTCTGGAAATGGGATGGCAGCAGCAATTCCAAGAACAACAACAGCAAGAAGAATAAGAGAGATCATGTTTTCCTGGGGCTCTCTCTTAGAAAGAAGGGAGAAGGAATGCTGGTAAGGACCAACTGTGTCCATTGCACAAAGAAATTATTCCATGGCCAAGAATGTTGAGCTGTAGAGCAGCCTGGGAAGCATGACAAAACCCCATCTCTACAAAAAATACCAAAATTAGCCAGATGTGGTTGTGCACATCTGTAGTCTTAGCTACTTGGGAGGCTGAGTAGGAGGATCGCTTGAGCCTGGGAGGTGGAGGCTGCAGTGAGCCGCGATTGTACCACTGTACTGCAGCCTGGGCAATAGAGACCCTATCTCAAAAAAAAAAAAAAAAGTTGGGCTGTCAACCCTGAGAAAGCCAATTTTAAAACAGAAATAATAAAAAACGATATTGAGCTGGAAAAACCATGAAACCAGACTCACAATGAGTCATAAGAGTCAAAGAAATTGCATAAACCTCTAATTCTGAGAAGTGCCACTCATTAGTGCCCCATACCAACGACTGTCATGAGTCAGACGTTTCAGAGATGCTTAATATGAAAGGACAGGGAGAACTATTCGTGCTATTACCATTTGGGGCCAAAGGACATTGGTCAAGACCACTTTTCGCTTGGGAAGTAAGCACATTCCTTAGCTAGTGAGCTGAATTGGTTGCTTATTACACAGCCTTGGCACTAAGTATGTGTATTAGTTATCTATTGCTGTGTAACAAGTTATCCCAAAACTTAGTGGCTTAAAAAAACTAAGAACATGTATTATGTTACACAATTTTGGTGAACCAGGAATTTAGAAGCAGCTTAGCAGGATAGTTCTGGCTCAGAGTCTCTCATAAAGTTGTAGTCACGATGTCGTTCACTTCCAGGACGGCTCACCCACATGGCAAGCAAGTTATACTGGTTGTTGACTGGGGACCTCAATTCCCTGATGCATAGGTCTCCTTACCAGGCTGACTGAGTGTTCTCACGTGGCGGCTGACTTCCTCCAAAGCAGGTGATCCAAGAGAGAACAGGACAGAAGTCACAGTATCTTTTGTGATCTAGCCTCAGAAATCACAGTCCATTATTTCTATGATATCCTATGGAGTACACAACACAGGCCTGTTCATTATGGGAGGGAACCACACAGGACATGAATACCAGGAGGTGAGATTCACTGGGACCATCCTGGAAGTGGAGGCTTCAACTCCGGCCAAGCCTTTAGGTGACTGCAACCTCATGAGATATACGAAACCAGAATCACCCATCTAAGCCATCCCTAAATCCCTAATTCACAGAAACGGTGAGATAATAAATGCTTTTTGTTGTTTTAACCACCTACGTTTTAGGCAATTTATTGTGCAGCAAGAGATATACAAAGTCCAAGCAGGTTAGGTACCAAAAAGTGACAATTCTATCATTGGTAGCCGCTGTGACCTATTGATAAACAGAGCAATTGATAAACACCAATTAGATGCCCTGAATCATTCCCAGCAGCTATCAGTGAAATTAACACCAGCAACAGTGAAAGCAAAGAATGTTCCAGCACCCCAGATTGGGAAGAGGGGTAGCTGTTAAACTCACATCTTCTCAGGGAGACTCATTATGCACATGAATATATGAGAAGCCCTGTGCAGTCTTGTAGGAAGAAAACTCTTTAACTGTTTCACCCAATGTTTTCCAAACCCATTTGATAACAGAAGCTATTTTTCATCTAACACCTATTAGCATCCTGTGGAACTAGTGTTATGAAATACACACCTTAAGAAAAACTGATCTACCTCAACCTCAGAAGTTTCAGAAAATTATGCATCTTTTTCCTGTTCTTTCATTTTCTTAAAAATAAACCTGACATTGAAAACGTAGAAATCACAAGTTTTTGTTTAGAAAAAAATTAGTCAGGTGTGGTGGTGCACACATGTAGTCCCAGCTACTTAGGAGGCTGAGGTAGGAGGATGGCTTGAGCCTGAAAGGTCAAGGCTACAGCTAGCAGTGCCACTGCACTCCAGCCTGGGCAACAGAGTGAGACCTTGTCTCTAAAGTAATTAATTAAATGCCTATGTATATATTTAAAAGACCTAAATTTTTCCAAGCCTGACCTTCTAAGCACATACATGGTTCTACATTGATGTTCATTAACTTTCTCTGACTCAAGAGCTTCCACATGCACCAGTAAAAGAATCTGAGCCCAGCTGTCATGAACAACCATGTTCTTTCTGCATGTGCTTAAGCTCGTGTATACTCCTGCCTCATGTATACTCCTCTCCAGGGGTTCTCTGCTCAGGTGCTGCGTTGGTATCTGCAGCCCCCATGTCACTTGAAAGGGGAGCCTCACCCCTGCCACTGCTGCCCTACCTAGGGCACTGCTCCCAGGCACTTCAGTAGCTGCAGGACCCTGAAGGGGCATGGCCTTCTGCTTGGGTGTCCATAGCAGCAGAGCCGTACTGTGCCCTGTAGAAGCATGGAGTACAGGCAGCCATCCTCAGTGCTGAGTTACATTTGTCTGGGCACCAAGGCAGTTCTGCTTCTACCCTGTTTCTCACCTCTGCTGTCCACAACATCTCACCCTAGGTGGGTTAGATTTCATCCCTGAATCGGACCAGGCAGCAGATAGTGTCTGGTCCTCTCAATTCCCAGTTTACCCTCAAATGCCTCAAAGGCACACACACAAGCCTCAAAGATTCTTTCTGTTCCCGTCATTACCTTCTCCCTCTTTCTTCCCTTCCCCCTCCTCCTCTTCTTCCTCCTGTACTCCTTTTCCTCCTCCTCCTCTTCTTCACCATCCCCCATTACCTGCTCTGATGGAGCATTAATCCATCAGACCCCAAGCCCTATTCCAAGCCCTGCTGGGAACTCCTCTCCAAATCTTGAGTAAAGAAAATGAAAAGGTGGGTGCGATGGCTCATGCCTATAATCCCAGCATTTTTGGAGGCTGAGGCAGGAGGATCACTACCATCCTGGGCAGTATGGCAAAACCCCATCTCTACAAAAAAATACAAAAATTTTACCCCCATCCAAATTTCACCTAAAGAAGTTTGTGGTGGTGATCTCTGACTAGTGAAATATGGATGACTTTTATTTTGTTCCTTTTTACTTATTTGTATTTCCTCAATTTCTACCATGAACAAGTATTAGAGAAGTAAACAATAAAAGAAATATATTAAAGCTGTATCTATAAAAGTAAGTAATGAAAATAATTTTTGGCGAGGTATGGTAGTTTATGCCTGTAATCCCAACACGTTGGGAGGCCGAGGTGGGTGGATTGCTTGAACCCAGGAGTTCCACACCAAGCTGGGCAACATGGCAAAACCCTGTCTCTACTAAAAATAGAAAAAATTAACTGGGCATCATGGCATACACCAGTAGTCCCAGCTACTGGGGAGGCTGAGGTGGGAGGGTCACCTGAGCCCAGGAAGCTGAGGCTGCAGTGAGCCGTGGTCGCACCACTACACTCCAACCTAACTGATGGGTGTGAGATCCTGCCTCAAAAAAAAATAAAAAATAAAAAAATAGGAAAAAAATATATATGTTTTTATCTCCGTGGTATTTCTTAAAGTGATCTGTAATGCTTACACTTTGGGTTTTGTAAAATCACACACATCAGCCCCCACAGGATGCACATTCCCCCCCAGCACATCTCTAATCATCTTATTTCTTTCTGCAAAAAAGCAACCACTGTTGATATTTTAGGAATAGGTTTTTATAGAGCTTGTTACATTTTATATTTATTTATATTTATGTTGTATGTTTTTATTTATACCACCATATTATTCCAGAAAGGATTTAAGATTGCTGACAAAGATATGTAAAGCACAACAAGGTGGCATAAATGGAAACAAGACATAAGAAAAAGAAAAGTTGGTCGGGCGCAGTGCCTCATGCCTGTAATCCCAGCACTTTGGGAGGCTGAGACAGGTGGATCACCTGACGCCAGGAGTTTCAGACCAGACTGGATAACATGGTGAAACCCTGTCTCTACTAAAAATTCAAAAATTAGCCGGGAATGGTGGTGGGTGCCTGTAGTCCCAGCTACTCTGGAGTCTGAGGTTGAACCCCGGAGGCGGAGGTTGCAGTGAGCTGAGATCGTGCCACTGTACTCCAACCTGGGTGGCAGACTGAGACACCATATCAAAAAAGAAAATAAGGCCAGGTGCGGTGGCTCATGCTTGCAGTCCCAGCACTTTGGGAGGCCGAGGTGGGTGAATCCCTTGAGGTCAGAAGTTCAAGACCAGCCTGGCCAACATGGCAAAACGCTGTCTCTACTAAAAATACAAAAACTTAGCTAAGCATGGTGGCAGACACCTGTAATCCCAGCTACTTGGGAGGCAGAGGCAAGAGAATTGCTGGAACCCAGGAGTGGAGGTTTCAGTGAGCTGAGATTGCACCATTGCACTCCAGCCTGGGTGACAGAGCGAGACTCTGTCTCCAAAAAAAGAAAGAAAGAAAACCTCAGAGAAGAGCATAAAACAGAGACAGAAGTGGAGCTAATACAAAAACGCTTGCAGGGAATCCTGTTAGTGTGATCTGGGGAGGTCATGAGTTGGTTTTAAGGTACTAACGAGCAAATATGAAAACAGAACTTTGTCCATTAATTAACTGATCCCTCCTACTTAACCAGCTCATCTACTGGTTTTCAAATTATGCGCCTGTAGACTACTTCTGTGAACTGGACCCAGCCATTCTACCACCAAAATCCAGTAGCGGAGAACTGGGGGTCTTAGGCCAATCATGGGAGGGAAGGATGGAAGGGAGAAGTACCTTCATTTGTGATTATTCTCCAGTGCACTTCCCCAACTTTTGCACCTGTTTCCAATTTTTATGGTGGAGCCCAGTACAAGATGTCATTTGATTTCGTATAAAGTTATATATTTACTCATTTTAACATTAATTTATCACTATTTTATGGTAGTATGCAAGAGAGACAATGATGTCAAGGTACTTCTTGGCTGGGCACGGTAGCTCATGCCTGTAATCCCAGAACTTTGAGAGACTGAGGTGGGTGGATCACTTGAGGCCAGGAGTTGGAGACCAGCCTGGCCAACATGGTGAGACCCCGTCTCTACTAAAAATACAAAAATTAGTGAGGCATGGTGGCATGCGCCTGAAATCCCAGCTACTCGGGAGGCTGAAGCAGGAGAATCACTTGAACCTGGGAGGCAGAGTTTGCAATGAGCCGAGATCACGTCACTGCACTCCAGCCTGGTCAACAGAGTAAGACTCTGTCTCAAAAAAAAAAAAAAAAAAAGTACTTCTTCACCACCATCTGAAAAAGCTGAGGAACACCCAGTCCAGGCTGTCTGTGAGGATTCAGTTGAGCAGCCATGTTTGCACACCCACAGTGTACCAAGTGTTGTGCTAGGCAGAGTGAAAGATTTAAAAATGAGTACAAAAAAAGCATGTCTTCTAGGAACCTACCATCTAATGCAGCAGATCAATACATCTTTATTTATTTAATTATTATTATTATTGGTCACTGTGATTTATTTTTGAACTATTTCCCCTGTAGTTTCTTAATATAAAAACTAGGGAATCAAGACTTTTAATTGCATTTATTCCACAAATATTAATTGAAGGCCTACAACGTGAAAAGCAGCCTTGGCTACATGTTGCACATATTCTGGAGTCAGAATCCCAGCTCTGCAGGCTGTAGCTGTACAAACCTAGGAAAGCCACTTTCTCTCTGAGACTCTTTTCTGCCTTCTATAAAATGTGGAGGAAAATACTGTATTATTCGAGTTATCTACTGTCATAAACAAAATCGATGTTTATTTCTTGCTTATGCAACAGTCTAATGTAGACGCTTGGCATGTGGCCTTCCACATGTCAGGTCAGGCATCCAGGTTCTTCCCACTTTGTGGCTTTACTGTCCTTTAGGACCTTGAAGACTTTTGCTTCCAATCTGCGGGTGGGAAAAGAGCACATGGAGGATCCTGTGAGAGGTATATAGCCTGCAAGTGGTGTATTTTACTCCCTCATCCTGTCACCCAGGAAGCAGTCCTAAGGACAAGGAAGGTTAGGAAATGTAGTCTCTCCACGGGCCCACGAAGAAGAGGGAGTGGTGAGAGAAAGCACCTTTGTGGAGCAGAGAGGAGGCTGGGACCCGGGGAGCGAGGGGAGAGTGGGATGAGGGGAGGAGGCAGGAACTGGCCCACTGAGGCCTGATAGAGTGGAGCAAATAAGTTGGGTCTTCACAGTGGCTCACACCTGTAATCCCGGCACTTTGGGAGGCTGAGGCGGGTGGATCACCTGAGGTCAGGAGTTCAAGACCAGCCTGGCCAACATGGTGAAACCCTGTCTCTA
>NW_012101477.1:4097090-4118124 GCF_000951045.1 Mandrillus leucophaeus
GAGGCTGGCGCACAGGGACAAAATATTGAATTAAAAACAATACCAGAGTCGCTGAGCTTGCGCCACCCCTGAACTGCCTGTGCATGCCTTTGCTCTGCAAATTGGTAATGGGAGCCCCAGGGAAATACTGTTCAGGAGAGGGGGCGGAAGGCGGGCACGCAGAGCAGGGAAGCAAAGTCAACTCTTAGCCACAGTCAGCCAAGCCAATGCCAGGGAGTACAGCAAGAATTCAGCACCCAGAAATCCAACCCTGAGCTCTGGGCCCTGGCCTTGGTGCTGGCACTGTGAATCTGCCTTCCAGAGGCAGGAGGATGCAACGGTTACACACAGAGCTCTGAGCTCAGGCCTGAGATGCAGCCTGCCTCCACCATACTGGTTGACTCTGTGACCTTGACTAAGTCCTCAGACACTCTAATCTTATCTATTTATTTATTTATTATTTTTGAGATGGAGTCTCGCTCTGTCGCCCAGGCTGGAGTGCAGTGGCCCGATCTCAGCTCACTGCAAACTCTGCCTCCCAGGTTCAAGCAATTCTCTGCCTCAGCCTCCCGAGTAGTTGGGATTACAGGCGCCTGCCACCATACCTGGCTAATTTTTTGTATTTATAGTAAAGATGGGGTTTCAACGTCTTGGCCAGGTTGGTCTTGTATTGCTGACCTTGTGATCCACCTGCCGCGGCCTCCCAAAGTGCTGGGATCACAGGCGTGAGCCACCGCACCCAGCCTCGAATCTCAATTTTTTGGTGGTTGTTCCAAGGCTTAGCACATGGTAGTGCTACACTCGGCACTTATTTAATCCTAACAGCCTCTTTATTTCCATTTTACAGATGATGGAGCCAAGGCTCAGAGGAGTTAAGTAGCTTGTCTGGGTCACACAGCCAGGTGTAGTCAGATTTTGGACCAAGGCAATGTGACCGATGCATGTACCCTCCGCTATGGTCCAAATGTTTGTGTCCCCCGAAACTCATATGTTGAAACCTTATCCCCAGTGTGATGGTATTAAGAGGTGGGGGCCTTTGGGAGGCTTGACACCCTCTTTATTTCTTCTATCAGCCAGAATAGGCCGCAAAAATGAAACCACCAATCCAGCTGGTTAACAGTGAGAAAAATGTATCAACTCAAAGATTAAGTTCCGTGGTATGGTGGCTGTAGCAGTCATTCATTCAGCGGCTTAATGATGTCCTTCCCGTCTTCCCACTGAGTCATCCCCCATGTATTAGTTCCATCTGTGTAGTCACAAGGCAGCTGCCACAGTTCTAGGCATCACGCATGCGTGTGACCATGTCCTGCAAAAGAGGAGGGGCTTTCTCTTTCAAAAAACAAACCACAAAAACTGGGCACAATGGCTCATGCCTATAATCCCAGCACTTTGGGAGGCTGAGGTGGGCGGATTGCTTCAGCCTAGGATTTTGAGACTAGCCGGGGCAAAATGACAAAAACCTCCCCTCTACAAAAAAATACAATAAATTTGCTGGGTGTGGAGGTGCACACCTTTAGTCCCAGCTACACAGGAGGCTGAGGGGGGAGGATCACCTGCGCCTGGGAGGTTGAGGCTGCAGTGAACAGTGATTGTGCCACTGCAGCACTGGGTGACAGAGTGAGATCCTGTTTAATAAAAAGAAAACAAACAAAAAAGTATCTTCCAGAGGTCCCCGAGCAAACATTCCTCTTATTTCATTCATCAGAATTGTTCTCATTCCTGTTTCAAAACCAGCCACTTACAAGGGAATTTGAACCTCATGAATGTCTTGGTAAAGCCCATGGCTCTTTATAGGAGGATAGATTACCAACTCCCCCAAAATTTTGGCTCTATTAGAAAGGAGAGGCCGGGTGCGGTGGCTCATGCCTGTAATCCCAGCATTCTGAGAGCTGAGACAGGCAGATCGCCTGAGGACAAGAGTTTGAGACCAACCTGGCCACATGATGAAACCCCGTCTCCACTAAAAATACAAAAATTAGCCAGGCATGGTGGTGGGCGCCTGTAATCCCAGCTACTTGGGAGGCTGAGGCAGGAGAATTACTTGAACCTAGGAGGCAGAGGTTGCAGTGAGCAGAGATTGTACCATTGCACTCCAGCCTGGGTGACAAGAGCAAAACTCTGTCACACACAGAAAAAATAAAAATAAAAAAAAGAAAGGGGACAGTGTCTGGTTGGGGTAAGCAAACAAAAATGTATGCAAATCCTCTCCATTTATCTTCTCACTCCCAAAACCCTCTCTTCCTAAATTGTTGCCTTATTTCTCTATCATTTAACATTTTACTCCCCCTTTCAGGACCAACTCAAATGTCACCTCTGACAGGCAGCCTTCCCTGACTTCCTCCTTTTGGATTAATTGCTGTCTTCACAGTTCTTCCAGGGAACATGGCACATGCTGCTGCTTCTGTGGCTTTTTTTTTTTTTTTTTTTTTTTTTTGAAAAAAAAGTTAAACCCTTTTGCCCAGGCTGGAGTACAATGGCATGATCTTGGCTCACTGCAACCTCCACCTCCCGGGTTCAAGTGATTATTCTGCCTCAGCCTCCCGAGTAGCTAGGATTACAGGAGTGCACCACCATGCCCGGCTAATTTTGTATTTTTAGTAGAGATGGGGTTTCACCATGTTGGCCAGGCTGGTCTTGAACTTCTGACCTCAGGCGATCTGCCCGCCTCAGCCTCCCAAAGTGCTGGGATTACAGGCATGAGCCACCGTGCCTGGCCCTGTGGCCTTTTTATCACATGATTGTGGAGAGAGGTCAGGCTTTAGAGCAACTAGACCCAGGTTCAAATCCCAGGTCTTCCACTTACTTCATGGGGAACTTGGATATGTCGTTTCTCCTCTTCAAGCTTTGGTTTCCTCCTCTGCAAAAGTCTACATTCTTTTTAGGGCAGTTTGGAGAATCAAGGTAGACACTGTGTCTGGGATTATTGTCAAGGGAGGGAGGGAAGGAAGAAGGAAGGAAAGAAATGATCAGGCTGTCCCAGAAAAAAGTCAACTCTCAGCAAAAAAAAAACAAAAAACAAAAGTCACTCCAAGGTGCTGACCAGACAGCCCCTCACCCTGAAGTTCCCCTCCCCCGGGTTCTCCCAAGAAAGTCATTTTTCATCTCCAAAGTTATTTGGCTTAGAGAAAGGGGAGAGAGGCAGTGGCAGGGTCTGTATTGTGCCTGCCCTGCCACCATCCATCACCCAGCCGACAGAAACTCACCTCCCACAAATAAAGTTATGACAAGCGTCCCCAACCCATTCTTTCAGCCGTCGCCTCCCTGTTTCCATCATCTCTGACATTATAAGCCATCAGCCAAGCTGTTTGTCACGCCTCTGACAGGGCCTTGGCAATGCAGGCAGGAGGGCTGTGCTGAGGTATGGCTGGACTCCAGGGTGCATGTCCCACCCCCGCCTGACATTGGTGATCGTGAACTATGTCACAGGTGCTCCCAAAAAGGGTTTCTCCCTTGTGGGGCAGGAGTCCAGAGGTGGAGCAGAACTGGAAGGGAACTTTGGTTCATTGATTCATTCAGCAAACATTAGTGAACACCCCTACTGTGCCTGAACCTGTGCGAGGCACAGCTGCAATCACAAAGAGAGGACGAACACAGTCTTTGCCCTTGTGGAGTGCTCAGTCCAGTAGGGAAGTAGAGAGCAAGCCAGGTCAACAGATAGTGCCAGCATGATTGGCACGGGTGGTCCAGGAAACTGGGAGCACAGAGAAGGGTAGGAACCCAGGGAAGGCTTCTTGGAGGAGGTGCCATTTGAACTGAGAGTTACAGGATAAGGAGGAGGCAGTAAGAGCAATTCCTTGAAAAGGTCTCCTTTCTTCTCTGAAGATTTGTCCACTTATAAGCACTAAAGGGCAAGTTGAGAAAATGTTTGGGAAAGAGAAGAGGATCATGTTCCAGGCAATGGAACAGCATACATTAAGCCTCTGGACTCACTTGACAGGGCTGCCGTCACAAGTTACCACAAACTTGGGGACCAAAGACAACAGTCGTGTATTCTCTCACAGTTCTACAGGCCAGAAGTCTAAAATCAAGAGATCAGCAGGGTTGGTTTTCTGGAGGCCCTGAGGGAGAATCAGTTTCATGCCTCTTTCCCAGCTTCCAGTGACTGTGGGCAAGCCTAGGTGTTCCCTGCCTTGCAGATACACCTTTCCCATCTCAGCCTCTGCTCTCCGTATTCACATGACCTTTCTCTGTGTCTGTGTCTCAAGTCTCTTTCTCCTTTCTCTTATAAGAACACCTGTCATTGGATTGCGAGCTTATCCTAAATCCAGAATGATTACAACTCGAGATTCTTGACTTCATTACATCATTAAACACCCCATTTCCAAATAAGATCACATTCCACAAGTCCTGGAATTAGGACTTTGACCATTATCTCTCCCTCTCCCTCTCCCTCTGTCTCTCTCTTTCTCTAAAACGGGGTCTCACTCTGTCACCCAGGCTGGAGTGCAGTGGTGCAGTCTTGGCTTACTACAGCCTCCCCAGGTTCAAGCAATCCTTCCACATCAGAACCCCCCAGAGCTGGGACCACAGGCATGTGCCACCACACCTGGCTAATTTCTGTGTTTTTTATATAGACAGGGTTTTGCCATGGTGCACAGGCTGGTCTCAAACTCCTGAGCTCAAGGAATCCACCTGCCTTGGCCTCCCAAAGTGCTGGGATTACATACATGAGCTACTGTACCTGGCCTAAAAGTTCTTAAGGGAAATTAAAAGTGCCACTCCAGTGAACACAAGAATGATAAGAAAGTGAAACAGGATTATTGCTAATATAAAAAAAGTTTGAGTGGTCTGGATGGGAAATCAAACCAGCCACAACATTCCCTTAAGCCAAAGCCTAATCTAGAGCAAGGCCTAACTGTCTTCAGTTCTATGAAGGCTGTGAGGAAGCTGCAGTTCTGTGAGGAAGCTGCAGAAGAAAGCTTAGGAACAGGCCAAGGTTGGTTCATGAGGTTTAAGGAAAGAAGCCATGTCTATAACGTGAAAGTGCAAGCTGAAGCAGCGAGTGTGATGGAGAAGCTGCAGCAAGTGATCCCGATGATCTAGCTGAGATCATTGATGAAGGTGGCATCACTAAACAACAGATTTTCAGCGTAGATGAAACAAAACAGAGTTTCGATGTACACTAAACAACAGATTTTCCTTATTCTGGAAGAAGATGCCATCTGGGACTTTCATAACTAGAGAGGAGAAGTCAACGTCTGGCTTCTGACCTTTAAAGATCAGGCTGATTCTTTTGTTAGGGACTACTGCAGCTGGTGACTATGTTGAAGCCAGTGCTTACTTACCATTTTGAAAACCCAAGGGCTCTTGTAAATAACTAAAAGATTAGCACAGGATGAATCTACTCTGCCTGTGTTCTATAAATGGAATAACAAAGCCAGGATGATAACACTTATTTTTTCACCATTGTTTAATATTTTAAGCCCACTGTTGAGAACTACTGCTCAGGAAAAAAAAAAAAAAAAAAAGATTTCTCTCAAAATATTACTGCTCATTGACAATGCACCTGGTCACCCAAGAGTTCACGGCAGCGTACAAGGAGATAGAGATTAAAGCTGTTTACATGCCTGATAATACAACATCCATTCTGCAGCCCATGGATCAAGGAGTAATTTCAGCTTTCAAGACACATTCATAAGGCTATAGCCGCCATAGATAGTGATTCCTCTTATGGGTCTGGGCAAAGTAAACTGAAAATCTTCCAGGAAGGACTTACTATTCTAGATGTCTTTAAAAACATTCATGTTTCATGGGTGGAGGTCAAAATAACATTAACAGTTTAGAAGTTGATTCCAGTCCTCATAGATGACTTTGAGGGGTTCAAGCCTTCAGTGGAGGAAGTAACAGCAGATGTGGTGGAACTAACAAGAAGCTTAGAATCAGAAGTGGAACCTGAAGACGTGACTGAATTGCTGCAATCTCGTGATCAAACTTGAACAGATGAAGAGTTACTTCTTACGGAGAAGCAAAGAAAGTGGTTTCTTGAGACTGACTCTACTCTGTTGAAGATGCTGCGGACATGGGTGAACTGACAACAAAGGAGTTAGAATATTACATGAACTTAGATGATAAAGGAGCAGCAGGGTTTTGGAGAATTGACTCCAATTCTGAAATAAGTTCTACTATGGGTAAAATGCTGTGAAACGGCATCGCATGCTACAGAGAAATCTTTGATGAAAGGAGGAATCAATGGATGGGGCAAACGTCATTGTTGTCTTATCTTAAGAAATTGCGGGCCAGGTGTGGTGGTTTATGCCTATAATCCCAGCATTTTGGGAGGCCGAGGCAGGCAGATCACCTGAAGTCAGGAATTCGAGACCAGCCTGACCAACATGATGAAACCTCATCTCTACGAAAAATACAAAAATTAGCCAGGCGTGGTGATGCATGACTGTAATTCCAGCTACTCGGGAGGCTGAGGCACGAGAATCACTTGAACCCAGGAGGCAGAGGTTGCAGTGAGCCAAGATTGTGCCATTGCACTCCAGCCTGGGCAACAAAGCAAGACTGTCTCAAAAAAAAAAAAAAAAAAAAAAAAAAAGAAAAGAAAAGAAATTGCCACAGCCACCCCAATCTTCAGCAACCACCACCCTGATCAGTCAGCAGCCAACAACATGGAGGCAAGACCCTCCATCCACCAGCAAAAAGAGTGCAGCTTGCTGAAGACTCAAATGATTGCTAGCTTGTTTAAGCAATAAAGTATTTTAAAATTAAGGTATACACACTATGGTCTTAGACATAATGCTATTGCACAATTCATAGACTACAATATAGTGCAAACAGAACTTTTATAGGCACTGGGAAACCATAAAGTCCGTGTGACTTGCTTTATTGTTATATTTGCTCTATTGTGGTGGTCTGGAACTGAACCCTCACTATCTCTGAGGTATGCCAATGTGAAGTACCCCTTCTACACTGAATACTGGGCTTAGTCATGTGACTTGCTTTGGTTAATAGGTTATTAGCATGTGTGAGGCAGGAGAGACTGCATAAGCACTGGTATATTTGTGCTTGATGTCTTGGAGTGCTCCTTCTTGGAACCCTGCTGCCATACTGTAAAGAACTGCTGGGGACAGGGGCTCACACGTGTAATCCCAACACTTTAGGAGGCCAAGGCTGGAGGATCACTTGAGTCCAGGAGTTTGAGACTACCCTAGGCAACATAGTGAGACCCCCATCTCTACAAAAATTTTTTAAAACTTAGCAGGGTGTGGTGTCACATGCCTATAGTCCTGGCTACTTCAGAGGCTGAGGTGGGAGGATTGTTTGAGCCCAGGATGTCAAAGCTGCAGTGAGCCATGATCATGCCACTATAATCAGCCTGAACAACAGACTGAGACACTGTCTCAAAATGCTACCTTGCTGAAGAGAGAGATCGTGTGGAGGGGCCCAGAAGATGAGATGTCACACGGGAAAAAGGTTACACAGAGGAGAACAAAGATACCCCAGATGACAGTCACCACAAAGGGTCTAGACCTTGGGAGAGGCCTTTGTAATAAAGGAGGGTGGTGGTCTGCCCTAAGAGGGCTGGAGTGTTTTATCACTAACATGCTTGAGAATTTACAGCACCCAGTGAGGATAAAAAACAGATGGATTTTTAGTCAATGTTACGATTTTTAAGCTCTCTGCAAAATATGTACCTCTTGTTGCCTGCACCTGGGGTGGACCAGTCTCACTGCTTTCCACCCACTGCCCCCCCATATGCCCCCTGCCGCCAAACACACACACTCACGCATACACAGACAGTATTGACTCCTGGCCCTTCCAGTCCTGCCACAGCTGAATGGAGCCACCTGAATGACCCCAGCCCACAACATATGGAGCAGAAGCCCTGCCCTGTTAACTCACAGAATCATAAGAAATAATGAATTATTGTTGTTTTAAGTTGCTATGTTTTGGGAGTGGTTTGTTATGCTACAATCAATAGCTCAAACATATGAGGAGCTCCAATTCTGATTGCTGATGGTTCAAGTACATCTAGAAAGAGCAAGACTTTTCTGGCAGCTCCTGCAAACGTCCTGGAATTCATTCTGATTTGCTCCCCTAGGGTCATGTGGCACCTAAGAGCCAATTGCAGGGTCAGGGGAGTGTGATACACTGATTGGCTTAGCTTGGGTCACATGCTTTACCCTGAAGCAGGAAGTGGAGTCTCCCTGGGACCACAGGGACTGAGGGTACAGGAGGGATATGTGTCTAAAGGAAAGCGGGGCAAAAGGGGAGAGATGCAAAAGACATTTTGTGGGGGTGAAGCTCAGGGAAAATTATCCTTGATGTTCTCCATCCAGTGACAACTTACACCTAAAAGAAAGGGACAAAAATGGATCCCAATTCTAAGGAACCCTGTGGTAAGGAAAGGAAAGAGACCATTATACTTTGTCCTGGGCTCAAGTTGTGGATCCAACTCTAACTTCCTTTTTGGAAGCTGCTTTGGACAAACTACCTAACCTCTGTGTACTCATCTGTAAAATGGGTTTGTTAATTCCTATGCGGATGGGTTGTGGTGGGAGTTAAATCAGATTATGGTTGTTGTAGAAAACAAAGATAGAGGCTGCCCAGACACTCCTTTAAGGAAGGGCTTGCTGTCTGGTGTGAGGAGGGCAGTCAACCTCAGCTACAGAAAGCCACCTGGCCAGAGGTCACACGCTTCCCAGGGCAGCCTGTGCCCAGTGACCAAGCAAATAAGGATGTAAAGGTTTGGCCGTTTCAGCCTGATGCAGAACAACTCCTCCAAGCAATGCCCATTCCCGGGCTCCCTGCCCAGTTGGCAGAGACTTTGTAGAGCCTGCATCACCATTGTCTTCTCCCTGTATCCAATCCTGCTTCTCCCCTTCCTATCACTGGCATTGATCCCTAATAAATATCTTACACCCCAAACTCTGCTTATGAGATCCCAATCTGTGATAGATGCCAAATGCTTAACCCAGCACTTGGCATGCAGGATGAAGTGGTGAAAGTTTACTAAGTGAAAATTAGCTCCTTGAGTGAGGAAAGGAAAAAAGAAAAGAGGGGCAGATGAGGGAAGTTGGTGTGAGGATGGCAGGCGCTAAGCAACTGTTGTCATGGAAAGGACCTGCAGGCTGGCACAGCAGCTCCTTTCTCGGAGGGGAGAGGATGGTCTCTCTGGGGGCATCTCTCCACCTCCACATACCTGCAGCCCCCTGCTTCCCAAGCAACTGTATCTGTTCTGCGTGAGGCTTCATCCACCGCAGTAGACCTGAAGACAGGGGCTGATTTTAGTCTTCCTCCAGGTTGGTTCCCAACCCACGGTGTCTGTCTGGGGTCCTGAGGCCAGGTGGCCCCTGGAGAGGCGGCAGAAACAGCTCAAGTCCTGAAGCAGAGGCTCTCTCCCCTGTTTGTAGAATCTCAGAGTTCTAGAATCTTGGAAGTGAGAATCAGCATTCCAGGACCAGCCATGAACAAAACTGCGAACAACTCAAGAGTCTTGGAACAAGGGAGTCTCTGGTTTAAAGGATCTCAGTGTTTTCAGGCTAGAAAGGGCCAGGCAGTCTCTTCTTGTGAGCTTCTGTCTCCCTGAACTCTGACCTGAACTATGTGGCCTGGATGCAATGATCATTTTCCTCTAGACAGGGCAGACAAACCCCTGGCTGCCAGGTCCCAGGCGTGGAGTCACCAGCACACAGGAAGAATCCAAGAGGACTTAGGAGGCGAGGTTTCCTGGGCAGGAGAAATGGCAGGAGCACAGGTGTCACAGATGGAAAGAGCAGTGTGTGTGTAGGAATGGGATAAAGAGCAGTAGTTATGGTAGGAGGAACTGTATTAAAGTAAGTAAGGGCTTCAAATGAAATCATACACACGTGAAGCACCTGACAGGTGCATTGCAGATACTCAATAAATGCTACTTCCCTTCCCCTTCTGTTCTGCTCACAAATCTCTATTTCCTGTTTTTCTGCATTATCCACATTTATACTGAGGAGTTCTGAGAAATGAAAAGATCTTCTGGAAGAGAGACACAGGACCAATTTCCCCCACCCAGAAACAATCACCTATCACAATGGGTAGGGGCTGTGTCCTCAATATAGGCCAAGACTCTGCAGGGAGGATGGCTGATTGATTGCTGAGAGAAGCCCAGGAATGGGATATTTGAACTGGGTTTTGAGAGTAGAAGAGGAGTTTCCCTAGCAGAGAAGGTGGTGTTGAGAAGAAAGGAATTCTATGCACTTTCTGGTACTGTTAAATGAATGAATTGCTAAGATCTCCGGATTTCTAGTTTATACTTTATAAATAATTCAGGCAACTACCCAACTTTGCAAATGGAAAAACTGATGGACATGGGCATATACATGCAATTTCACACTTTATCTCTCATTACCAAAATCCCCAAGCCAAGAAAACAAAGGGAATAACAGTGTGTCCTGAGTCCTCAAGGTAGACCTTGAGATGGAGAGAAGTTTCCAAGAGTTTGGGTACAAAATGAAGAAAAGAAGAGGGTTTTTAATAAAGCTAAATTTATTTCACTTAAAAGACTGTCTTTATTCTGAGGTCATGTTCTTCCTACTTTGGGAGTGTTTTCAACATCTTTTCATTTATGAAATCATGGAGATAGTAAATGGCCATTCATAGTTGAATTGTTTTTTGTTTTTATTTGGCAAAATAGTTAGTAACCCTATATTAGTTCTCAAAGAAAAATTTTTATATTGTACAGTTCCTGAAACCTCACATTTTCAGAACCATGGAGTCAGAAGCCATTGGTGGCAGAAGAAGTGTATATTCTTTCTCAACATTTGGGCTGTGCTCAGGGGTCATCTAGCCAGTGACCCTCCCTGATGGCCCTGCCTAAAGTAGGTCCCCTCCTTTTCCCTATATTTTCTTTCTATTCCATCTCCCTTGTATTAGTCCACTGTCATGCTGCTAATAAAGATATATTCGAGGCTGGTTGCGGTGGCTCACGCCTGTATTCCCAGCACTTTGGGAGGCTGAGGCGGGAGGATCACAAGGTCAGGAGTTTGAGACCAGCCTGACCAACATGGTGAAACTCTGTCTCTACTAAAAATACAAAAATTAGCTGGGCATGGTGGCACATGCCTGTAATGCCAGCTACTCAAGAGGCTGAGGCAGGAGAATCGCTGGAACCCGGGAGGCAGAGGTTGCAGTGAGCCGAGATAGCACCATTGCACTCCAGCCTGGGCGACAGAGCGAAACTCGGTCTCAAACAAAAATAAAAGCAAAAGACGTATTCTAGACTGAGTTAATTTATAAAAGAAAGATGTTTCACTCACAGTGTGGCATGGCTGGAGAGGTCTCAGGAAACTTACAATCATGGCAGAAGGGGAAGCAAATATGTCCTTCTTCACATGGTGGCAGGAAGGAGAAAATGAGAGCAAGCAGGGAGAATGCCAGACATTTATAAAACCATCAGATCTCACAAGATTCACTCATTATGAGAAGGGCATGGGGGAAACCACCCCCATGATTCAGTTACCTCCACCTGGTCCCATCCTTGACAAGTGGGGATTATTACAATTCAAGGTGAGATTTGGGTGGGGACACAGAACCAAACCATATCACCCCTGTTTCTTCCTTTTAGAACACATCACTCTCGGAAGGCATCTTACTAATTTGCACGTACACTTATTTATTTCTGCCTTCTAAATTTGAATATAAGCAGCGTATGGTCAGGGGCCATGTTTGTCTTGCTCACACACTCTTCCCAGCACCTAGCACAGTTCTTGGCACAGAGTGGGTGCTCGGAAAGTGTTTGTTGAGTGAATGAAGGAAGGAAGGAATGGCCATGGAGCTTGAGGACTCAGGCTGTGTGCAGCAGGGATAGTAGAGTGTGGTAGATGCTGCGAGTGCCACTATGCTGCAGGCTTGTGCCCCTCCTCTGGCCTCAGCTGCAGCTGGGCTGCACAGCTGTCATGCACGCTGGCAGATTCCGACCTCAAGTGCCTGCCTAGTCTCTCAGCTTTGCAGCCTCAAGGCTGTCTTGGAAGTCCTGGTCCCTTGTTCTGTGACCCAAAGGCACAGCCCAGAGGTATGGAAAGTTAATGACCTACCTGGGGTAATGCTTATCCCTTGGGGGAATAGGAGTTAGAGGATAAATGCCCCAGCTTTCTATCCTCTGGGTGAACAATTCTGAGATGGCTTCTGCATAATACTCAGAGGCTATTCGCAGAATCGAATCCCAATTATCCACTGCGGCAACCAGCTCCTTCCCTGTCTTGCTCTCTTGGTTCCCTCGCTTCTACTTCCTATGAGCATCTCCCAAATAAAATATGTACCCAAGCATGTACTCAAGTCTTTGTTTTAGTCTCTGCCTTTCAGGGAACCCAACCTAAGACAGGCTGCGCCAGTTTCTTGCATCTCTAAAATTCCCTTTCACTCATTCTCCTCTCTGAGTACCACAATCCACCCACCCTGCTGTTCCCATTTGACTTCTAGAGAAATGCCCCTCCCACAGCCCTCTGAACTTCTCTGGCAGACAGGCTGGCAGGCCTTCACTGTCTTCCAACCCAGCCCCAGTTCTGGGAAATTTTAATGAAGGGACTTGGCTGGGCACTTGAGGGTTCAGGTGCTTTGGAGGCAGGAAGGGAGGGAAGGGGCCTCTCTAAATGAGTCTGTAATGACTAAATCATCTGCTGTCCCTTGCGCTCCTCTCTGCCTTTTGTTCTTGGACTGAAACATGGCCCCCAATCCATTATCTTCTCTTTTATCTCTTGGCCTCCCACTCTGCAGCCACCTCAGCAGAAACACTGATACGGGCTGAAACAGAAAAATCCAAAGTGGATACTGAATTTTACAGTCTACAAAGAAGCTTACAGGCTTAGCATTATTTAGAAAGCATTTTCTTATTTACAAATCATTTCTTTAGTATTATTATTATTGATGTTGCTTCTTTCTTTTTTTTTTTTTTTTTTTTGAAATGGAGTCTTGCTGTGTCACCCAGGCTAGAGTGCAATGGCGCGATCTTGGCTCACTGCAACCTCCGCCTCGCAGGTTCAAGCGATTCTTCCACCTCAGCCTCCCTGGGACTACAGGTGCGTGCCATCACACCTGGCTAATTTTTGCGTTTTTAGTAGAGATGGGGGTGTCACCATATTGGTCAGGCTGGTCTCGAACTCCTGACCTCGTGATCCGTCCGCCTCGGCCTCCCAAAGGGCTGGCATTAC
The DNA here is from genome assembly GCF_000951045.1 of Mandrillus leucophaeus. NCBI lineage: Eukaryota > Metazoa > Chordata > Mammalia > Primates > Cercopithecidae > Mandrillus > Mandrillus leucophaeus. The sequence goes on from NW_012101477.1 coordinate 4,110,197, forward strand.
AGGCGTGAGCCACCGCGCCTGGCCTGATGTTGTTTTCATACCAACATTTGTTAACCCCAGGGAGCAATTCATTCCCTTATGTCTCTTTTGCTAAACAAGGGTAGAATCTGGTTAGACAAGCCATGTAATCAAAACACGTTTATTCATTCATTCATTCATTTACCTTTGGGTAGCTTCTCTGTGTCCAAACCCTGGGGATACAAGGCAGGGCCCTTCCCATCAGGAAGCTTGTCTCCTGGTAGGGAAGTGTATGGGTCAGTGTCTAACCAGGAAACACTTGAGTATTTACCAAAGAGAAACTTTAATCCAGGACATGGAAGGTGGCAGAAGGTCTGAGAAGACAACTGGACATGGCAAAGCAGCCTAAAGACGAGTAATAGCAAGAGGCTGCCACCACCCCAGCCCAGGAGGAGGGTCACTTGGTGGAATATGGGACCATGGTGGGGCTCCAGGAGAGCTAGAGACATGGAGGAGACACAGCCACTGCTGGAGATGCTGCCCAAGATGGAGAGGAGAAATACCTGGACTTCTCCCTTCCTTCTGCCCTGTAGCCCCCAACCAGCGCCTCCCATTGGCCAAACCCAGCCCCCTGAAATACAAAACAGAGGGGCAGAAGGGTGAGAACCAGAGATAAATGGGTAAGCAGATGATACTACACGAGAAGTCTGAGGACTGGGTAGGAGCACAGTGCTGGAGAGCATAAGGAAAGAATTGTGACTTTGCCAAGAGATGTCAGAATATTGGACAATCGGGTCATTTGGAGCTGGGCTTTGAAGGATAAGTAGGAGTTTGCTGAGCATCAAGGTAGAAGGGTGTAGTCCAAGTAGTAGAGATAACATACACAAAGGTGTATCCATGGAGGACGTTTTGGCTGTAACAGAAAATCCCCACTGCCAGGCCTATACCTTTGCTGGTTCCTCTTCGTAGGATGCTCCACCCCCTCACTCTGGCCCAAATTATTCTTCTTGCCCCAAATGCCACCCCTTCAGTCACCTGTTCCTAAACCTCAGAGCTGGAAGCCACAGTTCCAATGTCCCTTCACAGCTGTGGCATTTGCCGATGTGCCAGTGAGGGCCTTCCTGACTCACTTTTTCTATCAGCTGGGAGCTCCCCGTCCGAGGGAGCTGTGCTTTCTGTACCTCTCTGCTCCCTGTCAGAGCCTAGCACTGGGGCAGGCACCTGGTAGGGGCTAATGAATGCATGCTGAATGCATAACTAAATACGTTAGCAAGTGAATCAATAGATAAATACATTCATGCTATTCCCTCTGCCTGGACTCACCACATCTGCCGTAACAGTAGCCCTTTTCATTAAGTTCATGTATCAACTTCCATGCTAAATTGCACGAGGGACCTTTTTGAATCTTCCCTAGCAATCCAGTAGGTGGCTGCCAATATTATTTTCATTTTACAGTGGAGGAAACTGAGGCTCAGAAAAGTTAAGCAACTTGCTAAGGTCATCCAACGCTTAAAAGGATAAGCAGGATGGAGGCTTGACCTTACTTGCTGTGTGAACTTGGGAAAGGCATTTCAAGACTCTAATCTCAGAGTCTCAAGACTGAGAAGAGCTCCCTCCAAGCCCAGCCTCCTCTGGGTCTACCAGGCCCGCACAGTTAACTTGTCTGTGCTCCGCCACCATCAGAAATAACAGTAATAATAATAGCATCTTATGTGAACTGGGAGTTTATCATGTGTCAGGGACTAAGCTCAACACCTTACACTGACATCCTCTGCATCCTCTTTACACAGAAAACACTGAGTCTCCACAGCAATCCTACAAGATGAATGTTCTTAGCTTCATTTTACAGATAAGGAAACAAAGGTTTGAGAATCAGGAGTCAATAGTAGAATCAGTCAAGAAGTCAACAAATATTGTTGAGCATCTCTGTGCTGGGCATTGCTAGATGCTGGGGACACGTGACCAGGACAGCCATGGGACCTACTCCCACGGAACTGACTATTGAGAGAAACAGACCCGGAACAACTATTTAGAAACCATTGTGTGAACACCCACAGTGGGCAAGGTGCTATGACCAAGTCCATCCTGGTTGTAATAGAAGGTGTGTGTAATAAGAGAAGCTAATCTTGTCTGGGGACCAGGAAAGGCTTCTTGGAGGAGATGACAGTTAAGCGGGGGTTCGAGGATGAGCAGGTGTTATTTAGACCCCATGTCACAAACTCTCGCCTCCACGGGGGCCTGTGATCAAGGGTCTGTCCACACTGCATGTCCAGATTGGGCCAATACGCCAGCATCTCCTGAACACACTAACTCTGGCTGGCCGTGCTCTTGGCTGGGACGGTGCAGCTGGCCCACTGCTGGGCCTTGTGATAACTCCTAGGCTACTGTTGATGAGAGATTCCTGCCAAGGCCAGAGCATCTGGAACACATTCAGCCCCTCATGAGCCAGTTCCTTCAGGAGCTGCCCGGCGGGCACGGAGCCTTGTCCTCCAAGCCCTGCTGGCTGCCTGGAGCGTTGGCAAACGGTCAGGAAGAGGCGGCTGGGAGGGGAGGACGAAGAGAATTCGATTTTCATTTTGCTCTTGGTTCCCTGTTTCCAGTCCAGATGCCTCCAGATCTAATTCCGAATAAATAATTGTACTGAGTAACCCGGGTCCCTTGGTGATTAAGTAAACACGCTGAGGCGGGTGGAAATTGAATTAGTGCGGTGTGCTCAGCCATTATTACCCGCCCCTTCTCATGAATATTAATGAGGGGTTATTAAGAAATGTAAATGCTGCCTCAGGGGGTTGGGAAATGGGGAGGGGGTCAGGGTTAGAGGACAGACCGTTCAGAAGACCGTTCAGAAGGCAGCGTGATTGAAGGCATTTTAAAAATTATGTCAGATCTTTCTCTTCTGCACCGTGGCAATGTTTCCGGATGCTTCATTTTTATTAAAACGAGGGTAAGGGAACAAATTTTAATTCGAGGATAAAATTAGCATTTTCCAGGCAGCCTTGTCGGCGGCAAGGACATATTTTGCCAGAAAATGGACATTTGGGGCGGGGCGGGGCGAGGTTGGGGGAGCCTGGGCTGATGGACGAGTTCCCTCGGTTCATCTCCAGGCAAGGGAGTAAACAAATTAATCTCTGAGCAGGGAGCAGCCTGGAAGTTGATGGAAGCCTGTAGGATCCAGAAGTGTCTTTGCTGGGAAGCCAGGGGGTGTCACCAAGACCTAGGATGGCCTTACTGCTGCTCAGAGAGGCTAAGCACTTGTCTGAGGTCACACAGAGGTGAGTGCTCCGGCTGGGTTTTGTGGGCAAGATGAACTTTGAGAATGAGGCTGCTTCTCCCAGGCGAGCTCTAGGCAGAGATGCAGCCTCTGCTTCCCCATGTCTCTCACTTGACCTTTAGGCTCCCTGGATAGCTCACCTCTCTTGCTCCAGCTTCTGCCCTCACAGCTGCTTCCTAATCTCTGCTGCCAGGTTCACTTCCCCACTTTCACTACACCTTGTTTCTGCTCCACCGCAGGCTTGAGTGACTCACTATTGCCCCTAGGCTAAAGATCAGACTCCCTCTGACATTCAAGTCCCCCCAGGATCTGACCACATCTCCTTTCCCTGTGTAAGCTCCTGCTGTTCCTTGCAGCTGCAACCAGATGTACCAAAGAAGGACGAGAAGAAAGTGAGAACAAGAGGAATAAAAGAAGGTGAGAAGACAGGGAAAAAGGAGGAAGGAAGAAAAGGAGGGAGAAAGGTAGGGAGAAAGGAAGAGGAAACAAATGTTAAGTACCAAAATATCCCAGATTTTCTCAGTCTTTTATAGAGTAATGATGATGGTGATGTGATAATGATGATAACGACAATTGCTGCCATCCAGTGAGTGCTCAGCCTGTGTTAGCCACTGGCTCAGCGCTCCTTCATCCTCCTGCACTGTCCCTAGAAAGCAGGTGTTATCTCCACTTTACAGAGGAGTAAAATGATTTGCTCCAGGTCCTACACGTTATAAATGACAGAACCAGCCTGTTGGACATCAAAACCTGTTTGTTTTTGTTTTTGTTTTGTTTTTGTTTTTTTGAGATGGAGTCTTGCTCTGTCACCCAGGCTGGAGCGCAGTGGTTCAATGTCAGCTCACTACAACCTCTGCCTCCCAGATTCAAGCGATTCTCCTGCCTCAGCCTCCCGAGTAGATGAGTCTACAGGTGTGAGCCACCATGCCCAGCTAATTTTTGTATTTTTAGTAGAAACGGGGTTTCACCATGTTGGCCAGGTTGGCCTCGAACTTCCGACCTCAGGTGATCTGCCTGCCTCGGCCTCCCAAAGTGCTGGGACTACAGACGTGAGCCACTGCTCTGGGCCCAAAACCTGAATTATTCACTACTGCACCTCCCACCTCATATGGGCAGTTATTCTTATCCCTATTTTACAGATGAAGACAAAGAGGCTGGAAGAAATAAACAAGCAGAAGCAAGAGGAATCAAAATTCTCTAAACCAGCCTTATTCCATCTTTATAAGCACCTCTTCCAGAGAATACAGGGAAAATTCACTGAACAACCTCATTCCTGCTTCCTGCAGTGGATGGTGTCAGACAGCCCAAGAGGAACTACAGGATCTCGGAGACCCAGCCCCGAGTAGTGTCCACCAGATGAAGCCTGCAGGTTGCTGCTGCTGGTTCCCATAGGCCTTCTCGCCCCAGGCCATGAGCCCCAGACCTGCCAAATGAAGCTCAGATATGGGACCCAGGGACTTAGCCCCCTGTGCTCTGGAAAGGAAAGAGTGAATATGATCAAATTCATGCATTTTAATGACTTCTTCAGCACGCCTCGCTCCACCCGCTCTAGCTCGCAGGAATAAAGGCTGACAGGTGCAGCTGAGTTAATCAGGGTGGATAATAGAGGGAAAGACAGGAATCACTGGCCAAATTGCAGCAGAGAAAAATGGGGGCAAAATAGGCCGGGTGCAGTGGCTTACACCTGTAATCCCAGCACTTTGGGAGGCCGAGGTGGGTGGATCATGAGGTCAAGAGATCAAGACCAGCCTGGCCAACATAGTGAAACCCCATCTCTACTAAAAATACAAAAATTAACTGGGTGTGGTGGCAGGCGCCTGTAGTCCCAGCTACTCCAGAGGCTGAGGCAAGAGAATCACTTGAACCCGGGAGGCAGAGGTTGCAGTGAGCCGAGATCATGCCACTGCACTCCAGCCTGGTGACACAGCGAGACTCTGTCTCAAAAAAAAAAAAAAAAAGTTGGGGGACAAAATTATGAGATGCAAGTCAAAAGTGTCCAATTAAAGTGTGGTGGTGTTTAAAGACGGTGCATGCCTGTAATCCCACCTACTTGAGAGGCTAGGGCAGGATAATTGCTTGAACCCAGGAGGCAGAGGTTGCAGTAAGCTGAGATCACACCACTGCACTTCAGCCTGGGTGACAGAGCGAGACTCTGTCTCAGAAAAAAAGAGAGAGAGAGAGAGAGAGAGAGAGAGAGAGAATCTAACACATATGGTTTGATGTATATTATTGCCTAGAATTAGTCTAAATTTTACCCAAAGATGGGATTTAGTTGCTAGTTAATTAAAAGAAAAATATATTTTTAATTGTATAGATGAAAGAAGAATATGGCAAAAAAATATGAAATTGGCTCTTATGTGACTGAAGCTTAGGAAACTATATTCTGGTTCCTTGTTACTCAAAGTGGGGTCCATAGACGAGCAGCATTAACATTACCCAAGAGCTTGTGAGAGATGCGGAGTCTAGATCTACGGAATGAGCACCTGCATGTAAGAGTCCCTGGTGATTCATACACATGTTCATATGTGCATTGTTTTAAAAGCACTGATCTTTCTTATTTATCAGCAGGACATTGAAGACCCTTTCAGACTTGATCCCAGGGAAAGAGCCCTGGACTGGGAATACATGCTAGCTATAAAACTCTATAAATTGAGAACAGCTTGTGAGAACAGAAAGAAAAAAAAGACTGTAATTTTGAAGAGCTTACAATCTCATAATTACAGAAGAGGAGACTGAAGTCCAGAGAATACAAATTCAAAACTGCACCATGTGATTGTGTTACGGGTTCAGGTTCACTCCAGGTCTTCTAACGTATCGGCCAGTGCAGGAGGGAACTGCAGATAACAAACAAAATTGCCATCAACAGCATGATGTGTTCACAGCCAAAGAAATGAAATGAAATAAAGTTTCCAAAAATAAAGAAAATTAATTGTAAAAAAAAAGAGATAGTATGATGTAGCTTTATAAAAATGATGATTAAAGACATTGCAAGGAAAGAAAACTACAGACTAATTTCTTTATTGAAATAAAGATGGAATATATATGGAAAACTCCTCAACAAAGTACTAGAAACACAAATCAAGCAACATACAAAAAGGATAAGACACTATAACAAAGTGGGATTTATTCCAGGAATGCAAAGTTGGCTTAAGGTATGAAAATCAATTAATGTAATACATCATATCAATAGGATAAAGGATGAAAAACCATGATCATCCCAACAAATCCAGGAAAAGCACTTGACAAAATTTAATACCTTTCATGATAAAAAAAATTCAATAAACTAGGAACAGAAGGGAACTTCAGGCCGAGTGCGGTGGCTCATGCCTGTTATTCCAGCACTTTGGGAGGCCAAGGTGGGCATATCACTTGAGGTCTGGAGTTTAAGAACAGCCTGGCCAACATGGTGAAATACTTTCTCTACTAAAAATAAAAAAAAATCAGCCAGGTGTGGTGGTGCGCACCTGTAATCCCAGCTATTCAGGAGGCTGAGGCAGGAAAACCATTTGAATCCATTGGGCAGAGGTGCAGTGAGACGAGATCATGTCACTGCACTCCAACCTGGGTGACAGAGCCAGACTCTGTCTCAAATTTTAAAAAGAAGGGCACTTACTCGATCTGATAAAGGCTATCTCAAAAAAAACAACCCACTCCTGACATATCTAATGTAACTAAAGGCATTTTTCTCCTAAGATCAGGAACAAGACAAGTATGTTTCTCTCATCACTTCTATTTAAGACTGTATGGGAGGTCCTAGCCATAGTAATCAAGAAAAAGAAATAAAAGGCATCTAGACTGGAAAGGAAGAAGTAAAACTCTCTCTATTTGCAGATGACATGATCTTGTATATAGAAAATCCTAAGAAATCTAAAAACAAACAAAAACAAAAGCCTATTAGAACTAATACGTGGACCAAGGGATGGTGGCTCACACCTGTAATCCCAGCACTTTGGGAGGCCAAGACAGGAGGATCACTCGAAGCCAGGAGTTTGAGATCAGCATCATAGCAAGACCTCATCCCTACAAAAAATAGAAAATAGAACTAATAAATAAATTCAGTAAGGTTGCAGGATACAAAATCAATATAAAAAATCAATTGTATTTCTGTACTCTAGCAATGAACAGTACGAAATGAAATTTTTTAAAAATCCATTTATGATAGCATCAGAAAGAATAAAATCCTTAGGAATAACTTTAACAAAAGAACTACAAAACTTGTAGTCTTGCTTAACAAAAAGAACAACAAAACTTTTAAAAAATCCATTTATGATAGCATCAGGAAGAATAAAATTCTTAGGAATAACTTTAACGAAAGAACTACGAAACTTGTAGAACTACAAAACTTCCATTTCAGCAATATAAAATGTTGTTGAAAAAAATTAAATAAGACCTGTATAAATGGAAACATGCCATGTTCATGGATCAAAAGACTTAATATTGTTCCAATGGTAATATTCTCTAAATGAATCTACAGATTCAATAAAATTTCTATCAAAATTCCAGCTGGATTTTTTTTTCCAGAAAATGACAAGCTGATCCTAAAATTCATATGGAATTGCAAATTGTCCCAAATCACCAAAAGAATTTTGAAAAAGAAGAACAAAATTGGAGAAGTCACACCTTCTGATTTCAAAAAAAAAAAAAAAAAATCAACAGAACAGAATCAATAGTCCAAAAATAAACTCTTACTTTTATGATCAAT
>NW_012101477.1:4118234-4142311 GCF_000951045.1 Mandrillus leucophaeus
ACCTCGCCCGGCTAGTTTTTTGTGTTTTTTTTAGTAGAGACGGGGTTTCACCGTGTTAGCCAGGATGGTCTCGATCTCCTGACCTCGTGATCCGCGCGTCTCGGCCTCCCAAAGTGCTGGGATTACAGGCTTGAGCCACCGCGCCCGGCCGATCAATTGATTTTCAACAAAAGTGCCAGTGAAGAAATAATCACCTTTTTCACAAAGGGTGCTGGAACAACTGAATATACACATCCAAAGAATGAAATTGGACCCCTAACTCATACCGTATGCAAAATTAACTCAAAATGAACCATATGGTTTGGCTGTTTACCCACCCAAATCTCATCTTGAATTCCCATGTGTTGTGGGAGTGACCTGATAGGAGATAATTGAATCATGGGGCATGTCTTTCCCATGCTGTTCTCGTGATAGTGAATAACTCTCATGAGATCTGATGGTTTTATAAAGAGGAGTTCCACTGCATAAGTTCTCTCTCTTTGCCTGCTGCCATCCATGTAAGATGTCACTTGCTCCTCCTTGCCTCCCACCATGATTGTGCGGCCTCCCCAGCCATGTGAAACCATTAAACTTCTTTCTTTAGGAAATTGCCCAGTTTCAGGTGTGTCTTTATCAGCAGCATGAAAATGGACTAACACAATGGATCATAGCCATAAGTGTAAAAGCTAAAACTATAAAAACTCTTAGAAAAAAAATCACAGGAGTGAATCTTTATCACCTTGGGTTAAGCAATGGTCCCATAGATACCTAAAAGCACAAATGACAAAAGAAAAAATAGATACATTCAACTTCATCAAAAGTAGAAAACATTTGTGACACAAATTACATTTTCAAGAAACTGAAAAAGTCCAGGCATGGTGGCTTATGCCTGTAATCCCAGTACTTTGGGAGGCCGAGGCAAGTGGATCACCTAAGTTCAGGAGTTCAAGACCAGCCTGGCCAACATAGTGAAACCCTGTCTCTACTAAAAAATATAAAAATTAACCAGGCGTGGTGGCAGGCACCTGTAATCCCAGCTACTCGAGAGGCTGAGGCAGGGAGAATTGCTTGAACCTGGGAGGTTGAGCTGAGATGCACCACTGCATTCCAGCCTGGGCGACAGAGCACAACTCCGCCTCAAAAAAAAAGAAAAAAAGAAAAGTGAAAAGACAACCCATAGAATGGGGGAAAATATTTGCAACTCATACATCTGATAAGGAACTTGTATCTTTCAGAAGCGTGTGAACCAGAGCAACTCCATCTTAAACAGGAGCTGGGTAAAATGAGGCTGAAACCTAATGGGCTGCATTCCCAGATGATTAAGGCATTCTAAGTCACAGGATGAGATAGGAAGTCAGCACAAAATACAGATCATAAAGACCTTGCTGTTGAAACAGGTTTCAGTAAGGGAGCCGGCCAAAACCCCCCAAAACCAAAATGTCCGTGAGAGTGACCTCTGGTCGTCCTCGCTGCTACAGCCCCACCAGCACCCTGACAGTTTACGAATGCCATGGCAACATCAGGAAGTTACCTTATATGGTCTGAAAAGGGAGTGATGAATAACCCACCCCTTGTTTAGCATATCCGCAAGAAATAACTATAAAAACGGGCAAGCAGCAGCCCTCGAGTCTGCTCTATGGAGTAGTCATTCTTTTATTCCTTTACTTTCTTAATAAACTTGCTTTCACTTTGCACTGCGGACTCGCCCTGGATTCTTTCTTGGGTGAAATCCAAGGACCCTCTCTTGGGATCTGGATCGGGACCCCTTTCCTGTAACATATCCAGAATATATGAAGAATTCTTACAACTCAATAATAAAATAACCAACTCAGTTTTTTAAATGGGTAAGGAATCTGAATAGGCAGTTCTCCAAAGAAAATATACAAATGACTAAGCACATGAAAAGACGCTCAACTTCCTTAATCATGAGGGAAATGCAAATCGACACCACGAGATACTACTTCACACCCGCTAGGATGGTTATAAGTAAAAAAATAAAAAATTAATAAATAAAAACAGATAGCAAGTGTTGACATGGTTATGAAGAAATTGGATCCCTCATACGCTGCTGGTGGAAATGTAAAATTGTGCATCCGCTTTAAAAATAGTGTAGTGGTTCCTCAAAATATTAAACATAACATTACCATATGACCCAGCAATTCCAATCCTAGGTGTACACCTAAGAGAAATGAAAACAGGAAGGGTGTGGTGGCTCACATCTGTAATCCAAGCACTTTGGGAGGCTGAGGCAGGTGGATCACCTGAGGTCAGGAGTTCGAGACCAGCCTGGCCAACACAGTGAAACCCCATCTCTACTAAAAATGCAAAAATTAGCCAGGTATGGAGGCAGGAGCCTGTAATTCCAGCTCCTGGGAGGCTGAGGCAGGAGAATCACTTGAACCTGGGAGGCAGAGGGTGCAGTGAACCGAGATTGTGCCACTGCACTCCAGCCTAGGCAACAAGAGTGAAACTTCATCTCAAAAAAAAAAAGAAAAGAAAGAAAGAAAAAGAAATGAAAACATACGCTCACACAAAAATTTGTACACAAATGTTTATAGGAGTATTATTCACAGTAGTCAAAAAGTGGCAACAACCCATATGTCTATCAATGATGAATGGGTAAATAAAATGTGGCCTATGCATACAGTGGAATATTATTGGCAATAAAAAGGGATACGGTGCTGATACATGATACAACATTATGCTAGGTGAAAGAAGCCAGTCACAAAGAACTGCATATTGTGTGATTCCATTCATATGAAATGCCTGGGATAGGCAAGTCTATGAGGTAGGAAGTAGACTAGCAGCTGCCTAAGCCTAGGGGAGGTGGGAGGAAATGGGAGAACTGCTCATCACTGCACGTCTCTTTTCCAGGTGATGAAAACGTTCTAAACCTGATTATGGTGGTTGCCGTCAACCCTGTGAATATACTAAAAATCATTGAATTGTACATTTTACATGAACGAATTGTATGATGTGGTAGACAGAATAATGGCCCCTTAAAGATATCTATGTCCTAAACTTCCGAGCCTGTGAATATGTTAGGATACATGGCAAAGAAGAATTAAGTTTGCAGATGAAATTAATTCAGTTGCTAATTAGCTGACTTTAAGACAGGAAGGTTAGCCTGGATTACCCAGCTAAGCTCAATGTAATCACAAACGACCTTAAAAGTAGAAGATGGAATATGAAGAGAGAACCAGAGAGACAGCATCTTGAGAAAAACTCAGCCCAGTGTTGCTGGCCTTGAAGATGGAGGAAGGGAGCAATGAGCCAAGGAGGGCAGGTGGCCTCTAGAAGCTGGGAAGGGCAAAGGAAACCCATTCTCCCCTAGTGCCTTCAGAAAGAAACTCAGCCCTGCCAATGCCTCGATCTTTGTCCAGTGAGATTTGTGTCACACTTCTGATCCATGGAACAAGATAGTAAATTTGTGTTACTTTAAGCCGCTAAGTGTGTGGTAATTTGTTGCAGCATCAGTAGAAAACTAATATATACGGTAAGTGAGTTATATGTAAATAAAGCTATTTTTAAAAATGATTGTTTTCTTAGGTGGCATAAATAGAAGTATGACATGTGGAAGGGTGGAGGTGATATCTCTTTGCAATCTGAGTGAGGCAGACCCCATCTGGAGCTCAGCTCTGAATGCCACACTATAAGAGGAATGTGAAAAAAAAAACCAGGGCAGGTCCCAAGAAAGGTCACCGTGATAGATGGTAAACAGGTTGGAAATGATGTTGGGTGAGAACCCATCAGAGAACCCGGGGATGGTCAGCTTGGAGAAAGGAAGGCCTGTAGGTTGCTATCTGCCTGATCTTAATGGCTACGGTGGGACACTAAAGTGGGGATGAGATTTTTGGGGACACAAGAGGGCAGACCTAGGGGCAATAGGGAGTGTTACCTGCAGAGAGGATGCAGCTTGGGATAAAGACGAGCTTTATCCTTTGTTTTGAAAAATATTTTCCCCAAAATGTGTGTTCATAAAAAATTAGGAAATATACAGAAGCAAAAAAAAAAAAAACAAGTCAAACGCAGTGGCTCACGCCTGTAATCTGAGCATTTTGAGAGGCCAAGGCGGGTGGATCACTTGAGGTCAGGGGTTTAAGACCAGCCTGACCAACATGGTGAAACCTCGTCCCTACTAAAAATACAAAAATTAGCTGGGCGCGTTGGTGGGCACCTGTAATCCCAGCTACTCAGGAGGCTTAGGCAGAAAAATCTCTTGAACCGGGGAGGCAGAGGTTGTAGTGAGCCAAAATCGCACCACTGCACTCCAGCCTGAGCGACAGAGCAAGACTCCGTCTCAAAAAAACGAAACAAGAGGAAAAAACAAATAATGACATACCACTTTGTTGCAAGTTATTCATGTTTCTAGCTGCCCTGCTCTGGGAAGGTAAAAACCACGTCTTTCTTTTTCATTGTTATATTCTCAGAGTCTGGTTCACGGTGGGTGATCATGGAATGCTTGTTGAATGAATATGCAATGCACACACACACAGTGACATTTTTAATTTACGAAAATGGGATTCTACTGTATGTATTGATTGATAACTTGCTTCCCCCACCCCCATTACTAATATATTATGAGCCTCTTTCCAGTCAATAAATATACATTTACATCAGGGATGTAACAGATACTGCCAGACTGCAAATAGAATTCCGGGGGTCTGTGAACTTGAACAGGAAAAAATTATACCCTTATTTTCACTAACTTGTAACTGAGATTTCTCATTTCCTTCCATTTGAATATAAGCAACAAGCTGCAGTAGCATTAACAGTATCTGTGACTTCACTACCATAGTGATGGTAGATATTTTCGTACCAAATTATCATTGTTGCAGCTATTTTGAAATACTGTTTACACTCATTACTGCTTTGAAATTACAGTGGTTATTACACCTGCCACCACATCTTGTTAATGAATATATTAATAAAGAAGCATGTGTATTTCTACATAAGAAATTTTAAAATATTTTGATAACTGTATTTTAAGATAATTGGTCTTCTTGGAAATCTTAAACATCTAATTTTATATGTTTAAAACCATTATTCCGAGAAAAGGTTCATGGGCTTCACCCAGAAGGCCATGGCACAGCAAAGGTTAAGAAGTCCTGATCTATACCGTCACCTTTACTTTAAACTTTTTATTTTGAAATAATTTTAAATTTATAGAAAAGCAACAGCCAGGTGCTTTGGCTTACGCCTATAATCCCAGCACTTTGGGAGGCCAGGGTGGGCAGACCACCTGAAATCAGGAGTTCAGGACTAGCCTGGCCAACATGGTGAATGCCCATCTCTACTCAAAATACAAAAGTTAGCTGGGCGTTGTGGTGAACGCCTGTAATCCCAGTTCCTCAGGAGGCTGAGGCAGAAGATTCGCTTGAACCTGGGAGGCAGAGGTTGCAGAACCCGGAAGGCAGAGGTTGCAGTGAGTTGTGATCGTGCCATTGCACAGCAGGCTGGGCGACAATGAAACTTCGTCGCAAAAAAAAATAATAAATAAATAAATAAATAAATAAATACAGAGAGCTCTCATGTATTCCTCACTCAGCTTCCCCTAATGTCAACATGTTGTATAACCGTAGAATAGTCATCAAAGCCAGAAAATTAACATTGGTACAATATCATTAAGCAATCTTCAGGTCTAATTGGAATTTTGCTTGTTTTTCCACAACTGCTCTTTTTCTGTTCCAGGAGCCAGTCCAGGATCCTACACTGTGTTTCGTTGTCATGTCTCTGTGCTCTCCTCCAATCTGTGATAATTCCTCAGACTTTCCTTGTCTTTCATGACCTTGACACTTTTGATAAGTACTGGTCAGTTAATTTGTAGAGTGTCCATCAATTTGAGTTTGCCTGATTTTCTCACAATTAGATTGAGCTTATGCCTTTTTGGCAAGCATAACCCAAGAGTGATATTGTTCCCATCTCAGGGTGTCATATTAGGGACACATGATGTTAATACATCTTATTCCTGTCCATAATGGCTACAGAATATCCATTGTATATTTAATAGGATGTAACATGTAATTTATTTCATCAGTCCTCTTCCAGTGGACTTTTAGCTTGTTTTCTTTTCTTTTTTAATTTTGAGATGGAGTCTCACTCTGTCACCCAGGCTGGAGTACAGTGGCATGATCTCAGCTCACTACAACCTCCACCTCCCCGGTTCAAGCGATTGTCCCACCTCAGCTTCCCAAGTAGCTGGGATTACAGGTGTGTGCAATCACACCCAGCTTATTTTTGTATTTTTAGTAGATATGGGGTTTCACCATGTTGGCCAGGCTGGTCTCGAACTCCTGACCTCAAGTGATCCACCTGTCTTGGCCTCTCAAAGCGGTGGGATTACAGGTGTGAGCCACCATGCCCAGTCTTTTAGCTTATTTTCACCTTAGGACTGTTACAAACAGCACTACATTGAACAGGATATTGTGTGATGGGCAGAGCTGCTTGGAGAAGAAAACAGCAACCAGGAATGATGGTGCCCCTCTTGAGGCATACATCAGCAGGGTGGCACGAGATGCTGCTCCCGTTTCCCCACTGAAGAGCATCTGGTGACCCAAAACACTAACACGGTGCACATGGGCAGTAGTAAAGGTTGCTCTCCTCCTCTGGCTCTCCACTCAGCCTATCCATCTGCAAGGCAGGGCTTCAGCCCAGGCAGGGGGAAAAAAAAACGCTCTCCCAGCTAGGCCAGATCTGGTTAGTATTCTGAGCTCCTTGCTCTACTGAGGGCTAATTGCCCCTAAGAGCTGAGATCATTGGAGAGGAAAATGCAAAGTGACCTAACCTCTGCTGGGCTCAGCAAGCCAGCCAGCCTCTCAGCAGAAAAGGTTGGACTACTCTCACCGGCCCCCTTCTCCCTGCTATGATTGCTAATGGAGCAGGGTGGCTCAGGGTCCCAGCACCTGGTGGAAGTGTGGCCATGGTGACTTCAATCTCGGCAAGGCTGGAGCTGCAGGGAAGTCAGCACTGAACCTTCTGGCTGCTGGGTTCCTAGAATGCATGAAGTACAACCATTTAGGAAAACTGTTTGGCAGTATTTAGGAAAGCTAACCACATGCCCACTGAAAGACCCAACCACTTCAGTCCTGGATATATGCCCAAGAGAAATACGTGTGTATGTCTACCAAAAGAATGTTCACAGAAGCTTTATTGATAATTGCTGAAACCTGGAAACAGCTCAAATGCCCATCAACAGAAGGGATATAAACAAATTGTGATATATTCATACACTGGAATACTATGTGGCATTTAAAAAACAAGCTACTGGTCCATGCAGCAACATGATGACTCTCCAGATTTTGTGTTGAGTGAGAGAAGCCAGACACAAGAGGTCATACCGAACGAGTCCATGAATATGAAGTTCAAAACCAGCTCCATTATGAGGGACCCCTTCTAAGATGCTAGAAAGGTTCTACATCCTAATCTAGGTGGGTGTTCTCTGAGTGTATACCTAAGCAAAAATCCACCAAACTGTGCACTTGAGATTTTATGGTACTTAAGTTCTACTCTAATTTAACAATGACCACCACAGAATGATGCGTGAAAGCCACAGGCAGGCTCTGCTGGCATCAGGAGGTGGAAAGGGGGAAGGAAGGGAGTGATAGGTTCCAGCTCAGCCATGATTGGTATGTGACCTGAGCAACCAGATCAACTTCTCCTTCTCCAAGTTCTTTTTTTTTCCTCTTGAGATGGAGTTTCACTCTTGTCACTCAGGCTGGAGTTAACTGTCAATGGCATGATCTCCGCTCACTGCAACCTATGCCTCCCGGGTTCAAGCAATTCTCCTGCATCAGCCTTCTGAGTAGCTGGGATTACAGGCAGGTCCCACCATGCCCAGTTAATTTTGTATTTTTAGTAGAGGTGGGGTTTCACCATGTTGGCCAGGCTGGTCTTGAACTCCTGACCTCAGGTGATCCACGCGCCTCAGCCTCCCAAAGTGTTGGGATTATAGGCACAAGCCACCCTGCCCGGCCAACTTCTCCAAGTTCTTCTGCTGAGGAGAGAACTGATGACACCTTGCTCTTTTGCTGATATTGTGAGGAGCAAATGAGAAGGTGCATGAGAAGCCACATTCTGAATTGATGGTGATTTTCATGTATTGATTCAGCCAACACATGTTAAGCACATGCATGTGCCTAGCACTGGACTGGGCACCTAGGTCATGCAGACAGGTTAGACCCAGCCTTGTCTAACTCAACCTCAGCAGGGAGAAAGACAATTGACCCACAAACAAAGGAGCAATTGTGAACCATGATGAGGGTTACAGAGGAACCAACAGGTGCAGAGATGGAAGTGGAGTGGAAGTCAGGAACCCATTGGGGTAGGGTTTGGGGAAGGCCACTCAGCAGAGACCCAAAGGACAGGGAGAAATCTGGCCCACAGAAGGACATTGCACATAGAAGAATCAGCAAAGGTGAGGACCTCACAGCTGGAAAGAGCTGGGTGCACTCAAAGAACTGGAGGAAGCTCTGTGTGGCTGGAGAGGACTCCAGGGCAGCTGGTCCATGGTGTGGGCAGGACATGCATAGTTTGGCAGGCAGGGAAAGTGCTTGGGATTCTACTTAAAGGTTACTGAGAAGACATTGGAAGGCTCTTAATCAAGACATGACACGATCTGATTTGTGTTTTCAGAAGATGACTTCGATACCTCACCAATAGCCAAACACAAACAATTACATTCAGGATGACTCTATTCATAGGAGATCCAAAATCTCACAAAACTAGCCTGTGGTGAGAGATGTCAAAATATTGGTTAACTTTGAGGGTTGTGGCCTTGGAGGGGGAGTGAGGGAGTAAGAGGGCCTGGAAATGTTTCATACATTGATCTGCATGGGATGTACAAAAATGTAAAAAGTCTTCAAGATGTAGACACAAGATTGAGGCCCTTTATGGTGTAGTGTACTATTTGTACACCATACCTCAATTCAAAAAGTAAAATAAATTTTAAAATTAGGTTGTGCACAGTGGCTTATGTCTGTAATCCCAGCACTTTGGGATGCTGAGGTTGGCAGATTCCTTGAGTCCAGGAGTTCGAGACCAGCCTGATGATGTGACAGAAAAGAAAAAACATTTTCTGAGGAGAAATTCAAGCAGCCTGCAGAAACTTGCATAAATAACGAAGAGCCAAATGTTAATTACCAAGACAATGGGGAAAATGTCTCCAGGACATGTCAGAGATCTTCACAGCAACCCCTCCCATCACAGGCCCAGAGGATTAGGAGCTAAAAATGGTTTCTTGGACGAGGCCCAGGGCCTTGCTGCTTTGTGCAGTCTCAGGACTTGGTGCCCAACATCCCAGCCATGGCTAAAAGGGGGCAATGTACAGCTCAGTCCATTGCTTCAGAGAGTGCAAGCCCCAAGCCTTGGTGGCTTACACATGGTATTGGGACTGTGGATACACAGAAGTCAAGAACTGAGATTTGGAATCTCTGCCTAGATTTCAAAGGATGTATAGAAATACCTGAATGTCCAGGAAGAGGTTTGCTGCAGGGATGGAGCTCTCATGGAGAACCTCTGCTAGGGCACTGTGGAGGGGAAATGTGGAGTCAGAGCCCCCACATAGAGTCCCCACTGGTGCACTACTTAGTGGAGCTGTGAGAAGAGGGCCACTGTCCTCCAGACCCCAGAATGGTAAGTCCACTGACAGCTGGCATCGTGCACCTGGAAAAGCCACAGACACTCAATACCAGCCCATGAAAGCAGCTGGGAGCAGGGCTGTACCCTGCAAAGCCACAGGATGGAGTTGCCAAAGGCTGCAGGAGCCCATCTTTTGCATCAATGTGACCTGGATGTGAGATATGGAATCAAAGGAGATCATTTTGGAGCTTTAACATTTGTCTGCCCCACTGGATTTCAGACTTGCATGGGCCTGTAGCCCCTTTGTTTTGGCCAATTTCTCCCGTTTGGAATGGGTGTATTTACCCAATGCCTGTACCCCCATTTTATCTAGGAAGTAACTAACTTGCTTTTGATTTTACTCATAGGCAATAGGGACTTGCCTTGTCTCAGATGAAACTTTGGACTTGGGCTTTTGGGTTAATGCTGGAATAAATTAAGACTTTGGGGGACTGTTGGGAAGGCATGATTGGTTTTGAAATGTGAAAGGAACATGAGTTTGGGAGGAGGCAGGGGCAGAATGATATGGTTAGGCTTTGTGTCCCCCACCCAGATCTCATCTTGAATTGTAATCCCTGTAATCCCCGCATGTCAAGAGAAAGAGCAGGTGGACGTAATTGAATCAGGGGGGTGGTTTCCCCCATGCTGTTCTTGCTATAATGAGTGAGTTCTCACGTGAGCTGATGGTTTTATAAGGGGCTCTTTCCCCTTCACTTGGCACTTCTCCTTCGGCCACCCTGTGAAGAAGGTGCTTGCTTCCTCTTCATCTTCTGCAATGATTGTAAGTTTCCTGAGGCCTCTCCTGCCATGCTGAACTGTGAGCCAGTTAAACCTCTTTCCTTTATAAATTACCCAGTCTTGGGCAGTTCTTTACAGCTGTATGAAAATGGACTAATAACACCTGTCTAAAAAAAATTAAAATTAACTGACAGTTTTACTAGCTAGCATTATGTTTTAAAGTGAGGTTTACTGGGATATAATTTCCATACAATAAGATTCACCCTTTTAAAGTGTGCACTTGGGTGAGTTTTGAAAGACATGTTCACCAGTATACTCACCACCACAATCAAGATACTGAATATTTGGCTGGGTGCAGAGGCTCACGCCTGTAATCCCAGCTACTCGGGAGGCTGAGGCAGGAGAATAGCTTGAACCCAGAAGCAAATGTTGTGGTGAGCTGAGATCGTGCCACTGCACTCCTGCCTGCACTTGAGCCCAGGAGCTCGAGACCAGCCTCGGCAACATGGCGAGATCCCCATCTCTAAAAACACCACCACCACCAACAACAACAACAAAAAGATATTGAACATTTCTGTAGCCCCAGAAAGTTGCCTGTGCCCCTTTGCAGTGGATCCCCTCACCCTTCCCTAGCCCCTGGCAACCACCGATTTCATTTCTGTGCCTACAGTTTGGCTTTTTCCAGGTTGTCATTAAACAGAATCACCTGGTATTTAGCCATTGGAGTCTGCTTCTTTCACTTCACAGAATGCTTTTGAAATTAATTCGTGTCATTGTGGACATCAGTCGTAGGTTTCTTTTCCCTGCACCTGGTATTCCAACATATGGATGAACTGCAATTTATTGATCTGTTCACCAGTTGATGGACCTTTGGGTTGTTTCTAGTTCAGGGCAATTATGAATAAAGCTGTTATGTCCAGGCGCGGTGGCTCACACCTCTAATCCCAGCACTTTGGGAGGCTGAGGCAGGCAGATCACAACGTCAGGAGTTCAAGACCAGCCTGGCCAACATGGAGAAACCCCGTCTCTACTAAAAATACAAAAATTAGCCTGTTGGGGTTGCATATGCCTATAATCCCAGCTACTTGGGAGGCTGAGGCAGGAGAATCGCTTGAACCCAGAAGGCAGAGGTTGCAGTGAGCCAAGATCATACCACTGCACCCCAGCCTGGGTGACAGAGTGAAACTCTATCTCAAAAAAAAAAAAAAAAAAAAGAAGGATAAAGCTGTTGCAAACATTTGCATACAGGTCTTCGGTAGACATGTGTTTTTATTTCTCTTGACTAAATGGTAAGTGCACATTTAAGGTTAGAAGAAACTGCTACCATGTTTTTCAAAGTGTTTGCCAGGCACTAAATACATTATCTCATTTTATTCTCAGAATAGAGGAGGTAAGTGAGGCTAAGAGAGCCTAAGCAAATTTCCCACGGCCCCCTGGTTAGTAAGAGGATCGCAGAATCCTGCAGGGAAACCCTCACTACCAAGCTCCTCCAGAGACCACGCACATGAGCAGGGCCAGGCTTAGACAAGCCCTAGATGAAAAATTCGGACCATGATGGAGGAGACAGTGGTAGGTAGGCCACATTACCCTTCCAAGTAAGATCAAATGAAAGAAGAAGAAGAGCCAGGTGACATGAAAGTGGAGAAAATTGCCAGTTACAAGCAAAGCATTAATTCACTGGAAGCCAGCCATTCTCCTCCGCTCCCAAAATCCCTCGGTCCCATGGCAAGTTTTCAAATTAAAGTGCCGAAGGCCCCCTGTCTCCTCTTCCCCCCAGGTGGCAGGGCTGGACGCTGCGGCCTGAATATTGTCTGAAACCAGCAAACCAGCAGCCTCACCCAACCCCAGCCCCAGACAGCCCTGGACCATGGCCCGCTGGGAGGTGGCACCCCCATCCTGAGACAGGCCTGACCCCTGCAGGGCCACCAGAAAAATGGAGGTTAATGAGATTTTGATGAACCCGCAGTTTCCATTTTGCGAGGGAAAAGGCTCCAAGCCCTGCTCATTAAAGGGAACTGACCTGTAAAATGAGCCTGGGGATGGATGGCGGGACAGCAAGGCCAGCCAAGAGAGGAAGGGGGAGAGGTGGGACCCCAGCAGACTCGTTGAAGCATTCTAGCTGGGTGGAGAGAGCAGGCCCAGAGAATGGAAGAGATTTTTGCCCAAGGACACACAGCAAATCAGATTAGACTTGGGTCCTGGAAGGGGTAAGGGAATTGGAGGGGAAAACCTGATAAACAGGGACATGGGTAAAGAGACAGACAGAGACAGAGAGAAATCCACTGATTGTGTATTACATAATAATGTCGACCATTCACTGAAGGCCTACTCCATGCCAGGTACCGGGCTCAGTATCGCCATCTGTCATCCCATTGTCTCATTTGATCTTCACAATTCCAGGAGCTAGGGATTGTTACCCCCATATGGAGAAACAGGTTCAGAGAAGTTAAGTGACTTGCCCAAGGGCACTAAGCCATCCAGGTCTACCTGATTCCATGCTGTTGATCACCTGCCCCAGGCTTGGGGTGACCCTGGGTTCCATTTGACACATGCTGTCCTGGAAGAGTGCCACTTTCACTGTCCAAAGTGATTCAGTTCAGGAAAAGTATTGTATGACTGCCCTACCTCGGCTGCATCTTAGAAATTGCTTCCTGTGTGGCATGTGTAACCCAGGATGCAACACACAGCCTGTGCTCAACAAATAGTCAAACCTAGATAAGATGCCATTTCTGTCACATCTTGGAATTGAGGCAGTAGAGCACAGTGACAAGAGACTTGGGCTCTGGAGGTAGCCAACCTGGGCTCAGCCCCAGCTGTGTGACCTTGGACTAGTCACTTGGCCTCTCTGGGCCTCAGTGCGCTCATCTGTAAAGTGAGGATAAGCAAGGATTCTTCCCAAGGTTACAGGGATGCCATGAAGAGAGGGGTAGAAGGTACCAACGCAGGTTTGCTATCACTACCCGGCAGACACAGGACTTTAGCCTCCATTTTTTCTGGGGCACAGCATGGATTTCCACCGGGTGTACCCAGTCTGTTTGCCCTGAGCTAAAGCCTGTTCCTTTGTTGACTTCAATGACTCACTTTGCAGTTCCCTACCCTAGTGCCTTTGCACGTGCTGGGGCTTTTTGTTTGCTTGCTTAGCTAAACAGCCTGTCCAGGCACCATTGTAGCATATTATGTATGTAAACCCACTTAATCCTCACAATAATCCTGTGTTTACAAATGAGAAAATTAAGGCACAGAGAGGTTAGTTAATTTGTTCCAGGATCACTCAGCTGGCTAGTGACAAAACTGGAATTTGAACCCAATCAGTCTTGCTATAAGAGTCTAGCCTCTCCAGCACCTCCGTCTGTCCTGGGGGTGCCATCCCACGCCCACCACTGACCCCACCTCTGCCTTTGCCTGGATAACTTCTACCCACCTTTGTGCCTTTGCTGAAATACCGCTTCCTCCAGGAGACCCTCCCTGAGTGCTCAGCCTAAATCACAATTCCCATCCGTGCCTATAGAATAATTGCTCACCCCACTCTCCCCGTTTCTTGGGAGCTAAATTCAGTGTGTTTTTCTCTATTTATCTGATCATTCGCCTTCCCTGCTAGACAGTGCATTCCAGGAGGGCAGGGGCTATTTGTATATTCTGGAACAGTAGCAGACACATTTCAGATGCTCAATAAATATTGGTTGAAGGAGGGAAGGAACGAATGAAAGAGGAAGAGGAGGCAGGGAGGAACTAGAAACCTCTAGTTCCTAGCCCTGCATCTGACGGTGTTTCATTGTCCTGGGAGCCCGGCCGAGGGTCTGCAAGGTGTATGGTGTGACCATCGTACTTATAACTGACAGCATCAGCAGCCCGGCAGACCCCGCCCCCCAGGCCCTGGGGCTCAGGGAGGCCCAATGGGGCAAGGCCCGGTGGCAGGCCCTGGGCAGGTAGGGACCAAGCCCTCGATAGCCACAGCCTTTCCTCTCTGGCTAAATCCTCCATCCCCCAACCCAAGCCCTCCCTTCTCCCTTCTTCTTTTCCTTTCTGAGATGAAGCAGTGAAATGATTTTTCTACTTGAGCAGTTTTCAATTAAGATTAAGAAAAATGTGGTCTGCAGTCACTCGGCAAGAGGCCCTGGCAGCCTGTCCCTTCAGGGACTGGGGTTTTCTAAGCCGTTGACAGAGCTGATTCTGGAATGAGGGGAGTTTGGAAGAGACTTATCACACCCTCTGCCTTCCCCCCACCCAACCCTCAGCCTCATGACTTGGCCTCCTCCTGTCTTCCTGGGTAAGGGCCCAGGATCTAGAATCAGACAGATCTGGGTGGGTTCAGGCTCTATCCCGTGCAAACTGTGTAACCTTAGGCAGGTCCTCTACCTCTCCGAGCCTTCTTTATTCATCTATAAAGTAGGTCAATGGCAAACCCTCTCAACTGGTCCTGCTTCCCACCCAGAACAAAGGGTCCCCTCCTGGTCTCCCAGACTGTGGAAGAATAAACAGCAAGGGTGACACAAGGATGTTTAGCTAGGGTAGGACAAGGTGGGCCGAGCCTCCAAAACCCCAGGGCCAGGGCAGAAAAGAGGAGACAGAGGCTGAGAGTGAGGGAGGCTTGACTGGTACAAGAATACAACAATAGATGGAAGTGGGCTGGGCGCCGTGGCTCACACCTGTAATCCCAGCACTCCAGCCTGGGAGACAGAGCAAGACTCCATCTCAAAAAAAAAAAAAAGAAGAAGAAGAGTAGATGCAAGTGTCCAGGGTGACTCTCAAGGGCTTGACCCAGAGGTCAATCAAGGCCAAAGACAAGGGCAGGGCATCTATGTGTGTCATTGGGCAGAGGAGGAAGGAGACAGAACTCTGAGGTCACTTAATTCCCTTCTAATTCCAAAATCTTTATGCCTGTGGTAGATTATGCTGTTTGAGAATGTTGCTTTTCAAAATGAAAGTGGCTTTTTTTTTTTTTATGAAAGGCATGTGCCAATTGTAGTTAATTCTGGGGTCAGGCATACCCAGGTCTCTTTTCCTGCACCTCCCGTCAGTAGTTTTGTGATCCTGAGCAAGTTACTCAACTTCTCTGAGCCTCTCCAAAATAATGTATAATTTTCATACTCCTGTAAAAAATTATCTTGAAATCGACTTTATTGGAGTGTAATTTACATATGGTAAAACTCACCCATTTAAAGTGTACATTTCAGTGAGTTTTGAAATTTACACAACCATGTAACTGCCACGATGATCAAGAAAATAAGCTTTTTGAACATTTTTTTGAGACAGAGTCTCGCTCTATCACCCAGGCTGGAGTGCAGCGGTGCAATCTCAGCTCACCGCAAACTCTGCCTCCCGGATTCAAACAATTCTCCTGCCTCAGCCTCCCGAGTAGCTGGGATTACAGGTGCCTGCCACCACACCCAGCTAATTTTTGTATTTTTAGTAGAGATGGGGTTTCACCATGTTGGCCAGGCTGGTCTCAAACTTCTGGACTCAAATGATTCTCCTGCCTTGGCCTCCCAAAGTGCTGGAATTACAGGCGTGAGTCACCATGCCCCTTAGTTAGACAGAGTCTCACTCTGTTGCCCAGGCTGGAGTGCAGTGGCTCTACCTCATCTCACTGCAACCTCTGCCTCCCAGGTTCAAGCGATCCTCATGTCTCAACCTCCCAAGTAGCTGGGATTACAGGTGTGCACCACCACACCCAGTTAATTTTTGTATTTTTAGTAGAGACAGGGGTTTCTCCACATTGACAAGGCTGGTCTCAAACTCCTGACTTCAGGTAATCCACCCTCCTCAGCCTCCCAAAGTTCTGGGATTACAGGCTTGAGTCACCACGTCCGGCCTAGTTTTCTAATATACGTGAAAATCAGTACTGCACTAGATTGTATTATTATTCAACAATACTCATGGCCTCTCCTTACCAGGTCCCTCCCTGCAAAGGTGTATGCTTCCCAACCTCATCACCATCAGATCTGGCCATGTGACTTGCTTTGGCCAATGAAATGTGAGCAGAACTGTTGGATGCCACCTCTGAATGGAAGCTTTAAGAGTCATTGTGGGGTTCTGCTGTTGATCCTTCTGCTGCCATGTTACTAGCATGTTCTAGGCAGGGCCACCCCTTCAAATTGGTTCCCAGGATGACAACGTGGAGCAGAATCAAGGCAGACCCAAAGCTACCTGATGGCCAAGTAGCATGTGCCAAAAATAAATCCTTATTGTTGAAAATCCTTGAGATTTGAGGGAAGGTCGTTTGATACCCGGCATAAGTTTATTTAAGTTGATGGATAAAAAATGTTTCACTCTTAAAATGAAAATTTTATGTACCACCTGCAAATACACAGCAAATTTGAGAAACATGACATTAGCTATGATGACCCAACACTGTATGGTTGCGTATCCCCATTTAATAGAGGAGTAACCTGAGGCTTATAATGGTTAAGTAGTTTGCCCAAAGCCTCTCTGCTAGACAAGGCAGCAGAGATGATTCAGGGTACCATTCTCTAGGGGTCTCAGTCTAGTGGACAGGCAATGGAATTTTCCTTTGGCAAAATAGCTCTGTCAGAGATGTCTCTCCTGGACGATCTTTTCTTCTCTCATAGCCCCGTTGTGCTCCAAGACCACCAAGAGCCCCTCCTGGCCCCAGTCCTGAAAGTTCTCGCAGATGAATGCCAGGTGATTCCCGTTACGGAGTTAGCTGCTAACTAAAGGTGTTAACTGCTAATGAAAGTGCCAGCACTAAGATATTAGCTAATAAGGATTAACACCTTTCAGAGTGTTGGTATATTAATAAGGGACCTGGGAAGACCAAAACGATTTCAAGAGACAGAGGAACAGAGCCCAAAAGGTGGCGGAAGAATTTGGTTCAACAATTCTTTCTGCCCCTACTGCGAACCGGGTCTTGAGCCAAGACATGCAGCCAATGTGTTGCATATACATAGAGCTTTGCAGTGTACAGCACTCAGCAGCTTACAGAGCACTTCCTCATCCATCGCCTCCCCTGCTCTTCACATCAGCCCAGTGAGGTAATCTCTGCCAGCCCCAATTCACTGATGAGAAGGCTGAGGCTTGTAGAGAGGGAGTGAGTTACTCAGGGTCACATGGTAGTGGATAAGAGACACTGGACTTGCTCCCATGGCTGCTTGACTCCCAGCCCAGTGCTCCTTTCATGACCCCTCAAGCCCCCAACACAAGTAGAGAAGAAACCAATGGGGGTCAGACCATCTTCTCCCTTCTTGGACCTAAAATTGACTCTGACCCCAAGGAGTCAGGGCCAAGAACAGTGAACACCCATACCTATAGAGCTCCCTTTCCAGTCTAAACTTCCATTCACCTTTTTAGACTCAACCCAGAGAGCGCCTCTTCCTGGAAGCCCTCCCAGATGGTCATAGGCAGCCTCTTGCAGGGCTGCCACAATATACGGGGCATACCTTGATGATACAGATTGCTTTAGAATCACTGTGTCCCGGCAGGGCGCGGTGGCTCAAGCTTGTAATCCCAGCACTTTGGGAGGCTGAGACGGGCGGATCACAAGGTCAGGAGATCGAGACCAACCTGGCTAACCCGGTGAAACCCTGTCTCTACTAAAAAATACAAAAAACTAGCTGGGCGAGGTGGCAGGCGCCTGTAGTCCCAGCTACTCGGGAGGCTGAGGCAGGAGAATGGCGTAAATCCAGGAGGCGGAGCTTGCAGTGAGCTGAGATCTGGCCACTGCACTCCAGCCTGGGTGACAGATCAAGACTCCGTCTCAAAAAAAAAAAAAAAAAAATGACTGTCTCCCCAGTGCCATGCAGGCAGCACAGAATGACAGAACCTGCTGTAAATGCTTGTTGAGTGGATCAATTAATTAATGACTCCTTATTTTTCAAAACAAACTCATCAAAGTGAATTCCACTTACTACCCTCCAAGACAAGATTTATACAAACTGTGGTCATTTTAAAATGAAACAAGAGATGAGCTATTCCCATTTCTTCAAAGTCCTATTAATATTTCATTAGCTACCAGAAGTAGTTGATATTTGTATCTTTGTGTGTCTCTGTGTATAAGTGTGTGTATAGACCACATCTGCCCATCTAGCATTTCTAAAATATGTTCTTTGGATGAGTGAGTGCTGCCACATAGGAATAGGGTACTATGGGGGAAAAAGAGGCAGATTTCTTGGCCAGATATGTTTGGAAAGTCCTGGATTTAAGATGTATCCATTGCAGGACTTCTCAGAGCCTTTAAAGGTAGCATCTATTGGGCGTTTACTATATTCCAGGCAGTGTGCTAAACACTTTACATTCATTACCTCATTAGCTTATATCCCTCTAGAACGTAAGCTTCTTGAGGACTGACACCATGTCTGTCTTGCTCACCAGCGTATTCCTGGAGACTGACACACTGTATCTACTCAGTTAAGGAATAAATTAACACATGAATGAATGGCCCTGTAAAGTACATATTGTTACTATTCCCATTTGATAGAGGAGGGAACTGAGTCTGACTACAGAGCCTAGGCTTTTTAACTACGATTGCAGCTCGTCTTCACTGTAGTAACATGTCTGGCAGACCTGCGGGACAGAGTTCTTGCCTACAGCATTTCCAAGCCTGATTTGCCTAAGAACCTTTTTCTAAAGAAGTATCTTGCAGAATAGGATCATGAGGAACATACCCTACAAAATGATCCTTTGGGCTCTGCAAGCTGGAGGGCAGGCCTCCTTGTCTTTGATTTGTCTCCCTAGATAATAGCACATAGAGACTGCAGGGCAGGAGGGAGGGAGAAGCAGGGTATTTTTCTGCTCCCTCTACTCAGGGCAAGGTCTCCACTAGCTGCATCTCCTCCCTGGTTTCTAGTCTTTGGAAAGGCAGCCTCTCCCTCTGTGCTTCCAGCTCCTTCTAGGCAGCCCCAACTCCTGGATTCTTTCTTGTAACATTGCTTCCTCTTTTGGCCAGTTATGGAGGCTCACGCCTGTAATCCCAGCACTTTGGGAGGCCAAGGTAGGAGGATTGCTTGAGCCCAGGAGTTCGAGACCAGCCTGGGCATATGGAAAAACCCCATCTCTACAAAAAATACACAAAACTAGCAGGGCATGGTGGTGCATGGTGCACACCTATAATCCCAGCTGCTCAGGAGGCTGAGGTGAGAGGATCGCCTGAACCTGGAGGTGGAGGCAGCAATGAACTATGATCATGCCACTGCACTCCAGCCTGGGTGACACAGGGAGACCTGCCTTGAAAAAAAAATCACTCCTGTCTTTGTTCCTCCAGTCTTGGGGTTCTTTCCCTCACAGCATCCTGTTTACTTGTGCAGCACTCACTAGTCCACAGAGGATGCCTTCGACAAATGGTGAATATGGTCCATAGCATTTTTTCTGCTATTGATAATCTCCAGCCACGCACTTTCAACTCTTCCAAACCACTATCACGATTTCCCTGGATTCATGCTCTCCACTGAGCTGCCTGATGCAACCCTGACTAATACAGCCACCTAAAACAGCAATAGCAATAATTTCACAAACACTCACTCAGCATCACGAATGTGTTAGCTCATTTGATCCTTGTAACAATCCCATGAGAGGTATTCTAATTGCCATCCCCATACTATGGATGAGTAAACTGAGTCCTTGGGAGGTGAAGTAACCTGTTCCAGGTCATACAGTTCATGACTGGGATGCTGGGATGTGAGCCAGACACACTGGGTCGGAAGCACTATTCCTACCATCCCCACCCCCAAGATAACAGTAATGGACGGTTCCTGGGGGTCAGAAGATCAAACAGAGCCCTTTGTGCCTTTCAGTTCCTGGAGCACAGTAGAGTTCTAGAGGTCTTTCTCCTTGTCTGGTAGTGAGCTTTTCAGCCCTGGAGGTGTGCAAGAAGAGAGTGCAGCATTTCTTCACATGATATTTAAAGGTAACCTCCTTTCGTTTGGTCCCCTTCACTAAACCAAAATGAAAAATATTTTAAAATTAAAAAAAAAAAGAAACAGAAGTAAACCTCCTCGCAGCGGTCGTCCAGGTGGACCAGATGGTGTTTAAGGCTCCCCAGACTTCTCCTCTTCCTGGTCCCCTGAAAGATGAAGACACTTGTAATGTCATCAAGACAGGGTCTTTCGAGATCCTGATGAAATACCACCTCTGCTCTGAAGCCGCCCCAGGACCCCCAGCAGAAAGGGGAATTCCCTTTCTGTCACTCAGCATGGCTTTTTATCTCTGCTGAATAGAGCCAAGCTCGCGTTGTCTGGTTTGCATTTGGGTCTTCTCTGGCCTACTGGACTGGAAGCTCAGGGAAGACAGAAACTGATGCCAATGCATAGACCTCCTTTTATAGCCCAATCCAGCACCTTGTATTCAATAGATACTCAGTAAGTGAATAAGTGTTGGGTGAATAGATGACAGATAGATGGATGGATGAGAAAATTTTAAAAAGGAAGAAAGAAGGAAGGAGAGAGAGAGAAACGGGTGGATAGATGGATGGAGGGGAGAGATGAGCAAATATGGATGAATGGATGGACAGATGGATGACGAAAGTATGGATCAGTGGGTGGATGAAAAGATGGATAGATAGAAGAATGTATGTATATATGGATGGATGGGTGGATGGATGGACGGATGTATGGATGGATGGAAGGATGGGAAAATGCATATAGATGGCTAGACAGTAGGTTGATTGATAGATGTGAGAATGCGATGGATGGAATGAGTGGATAGATGGATGGATGACAGGATGGATAGATGAGGGGATGCATGGATGGATGGATGGATGGACTGGGTGGATAGTTAGATAAACGTATTTACAGAGACTGTGAGGTGCTGTGCAGTAGATTCTCTAGAATTTCTATGTGGGGCCCACAATCTGGCTAGAAGGTGGGCTTGCCACCATATTTGCAGAACATTTTACTAAGATTGAGAAAGTAGCTATTGCCCATGTGAAAGAAATGAGAAAGATGTAACAGAGATTATGGAAGGTTAAAGCCCCAGCAGCCACCACTGCGGGTGTGACTATAATCATCTAAAATAGTAAGATTCTGAAAATCTGTGGCCCTAAGAAGATTCAAAGGTTTTAAAGGTCTGTGTCTCTAAGACTTAGACTTGAAGATTCTGTGTCTTTAAGAACTCTGTATCTGCCACTATGAGCAACATGCTCTGTGCCGGGCATTGCTCTAAGCACTTTAGATACAAAGATTAGCTCCTATAATCCCCACAGCCACCCGTGGTCTAGACACTATGACCACCCTCATATGAGGCACAGAGACGCTGAGGTGTTTGCCTTAGATAACACAGCTAATAAGTGGCAGAACTGGGATCTGAACTCAAGCAGGCTAGGCGGGATCCAGAGTCCCTGCTTTTAACCACCGCTCAGTGCTGCCTCAAGGAATGGAGGATTGTACGCATCTAAGTTTCAAAGATTCAGCGACCAAGACTTGAAGAGTTCTGAGGCTCTAAGCGTCTTCACTGTCTCCACACCCAGGACTCTTCAGACGCTGAGGGAGAGAAAAGGAGGGAGAGTCTGGCCGGCTCCTGCGATCGCCAGCCCTGCTGATGTCAGACGCCTGGCCGTCGCTCTTCCTGTTAACCTTGGGGGAAAAACACATTTGTGGCAGATAACAGGCATGAGGGTGTGCCGGCCCTCTGCTCACTCCCAGGCCTGATGGATGGGCTACATGGGCCCCCCCTGACCTGTGTGTGTACTGTTATCTGCTCAGCCAAGGGAAGCTGTTCATCACACCGACAGCTTGGCGAGGCACACCTGCGGGGACTGCATCAGCCAGAGCCACCAGCATCCTGGGAGGAAAGAGGGGAGGTGATGGGAAGGGTAGGGCAGGGGAGACACAGAGAGAAGGGCCAAGGGCTCAATATCAGTACCATCCCCAGGCCCAAGACTGGCCCAGAGGATAGCACTAAATTCTGGGTACCGTGGATGTGCTGTGTGATCACAGATTAGTCACTTAACCTCTCTGAGCTGTAAAATAAGATTAAGCTTTGCCAGAAACCTGGAGGCCGTGCTTTCCTCCTTCTCATGCTCCACATCCAATCACAAGGTTCTGTCCATTCTACCTCCCAGTCTGTCATGATCCTACCCATTTCTTACCAACAACTCTACTGCAACCACCCTGGTCCAGGCCACCAGCATCTCTGCCTGGATGATGCTACAGCCTTCTCCCTGAGCTCCCTTCTTCCTGCCCACTATATTCCATTCTTCACATTTTACAGTTCAGAGAGGTTAAGTGACTAGCCTCTGGTCACACAGCACATTCGTGGTACTGCCAGGAACGGAAGTCTGGCATCACGCCCAGAAGTCAACACCACGGCAGCCAGAGGATCTCTGTTACAAAATGAGATCACTGCACTCTCCTGCTTAAAACCCTCTAATAACTCCCTGTCACACTTACAAATAAGTCCAAACTCCTTGCCAGGGCCCTGCAAAATCTAGCCTCTCCCGCCCTGTCCATCCTCATGTCACACCTGCCAGCCCCCTTGCGTACCAAGTTTCAACCACGCCACCCATCCCTTTTCCACCTCTTGGCCTTTGCACATGCTGTTCCCTCGGATGTGAACACTCTTCCCCAGCCCTTTACGTGGCTAGCCAGCTACCTCTCATCTGCCGCTCTCAGCTCAATTGCCACCCGCTCAGAAAGGTCTTGCCAGCCTGAAGTACTACTCCAGCTCCCAATCTCACTCTGTCATGGCCCCCAGCGTATTCCCTTTCTGGGACTGATTGCAACCTGAAATTGTGTTGTTTCTTTGTGTGTATATTGTCTGTCTCTCCCACTAGAATGGAAGCTCCAAACGTTATGGGTTGTTGTCTTACTCACTGCTGTGTCCCTGAGTGCTTCCTCAGTACAAAGCCACACATTCTCTTCCACCCCAGGGCCTTTGTGTCAGCTGTCTCTCTGCCTGGAACTCTCTTCTCTGCCTATTTAATCCCTACTCACCCTTCAGCTCTACAGAAGGGTATATTTTGCAAAGATAGTCACAACAGCATGTTTTATCCTACGTGTTCTTTATAAAATATGACCTTGAGACTCGCCCTGGGGAGAGGTGGGGCTCATGTTCCCTGCCCTTGATTTGGGGCAGGCTATCACTTGTTTGTGGCCAATAGGATGTCATGTAAGTGACACTGGGACACTTCTGTTCTGGAAGGAGGTCAAGGACATTGGCTCTGGAGCCCTAAGCTACATGTAAGCAGCATGACTGTCCTGACGATGCCATGCTACGAGAAGGCCCAAGCCAGCCTCTGCAGAAAGACCACATGGAGAATCCCTGAGATCACCTACACAGAGGGGAAAGAGATGTCCAGCAGCTTCCAGCTGCTCCAGCTCCAGCCATCATCTAACTGAAACCTCATGAGAGACCCTGAGTCAGAGCTGCACAGTAGAGCCCCTCTGAACCCCTGATCCACAGAAACCACAAGCATCAACAAAAATTGTAGTTTTAAGCTACTAGGTTCATTTGTTAAACAGCAATAAATAACCAGAACAAGATCTCAGCTTATGTGCCACCTCCCCAGGAAGCCCTCCGTAACTAACTAGGTCAGGACCCTGTATTTCCATTTCATTTCATTTTATTTTATTTTATTTTATTTTATTTTACTTTATTTTATTTTATTTTACTTTATTTAGATACAAGGTCCTACTCTGTTTCCCAGGCTGGAGTGCAGTGGCATGATCGCAGCTCGCTGCAGCCTCCATCTCCCCAACTTAAGCGATCCGCCCACCTCAGCCTCCTGTGTAACTGGGACTACAGGTGTGAACCACCACAGCCAGCTAATTTTTTAGTTTTTGTAAAGACGGGGTCTC
>NW_012101477.1:4142683-4196090 GCF_000951045.1 Mandrillus leucophaeus
AGCTCTGGGAAGGGGGAGAAGAATCCTTATCTTGTTCACCATTGTATCCCCAGCAGTGAATAGTCCCTGGCACATAGTAAGTGTTCAGTGAATACCACTGATCAATAATTTCACTAAGTTACTATAACCATCCTGTAATGCTGGCTTTATTATCTCTATTTTTCAGACAAGGAAACTGAGATTCAGAGATGTTCTGTTCTTGCCCAAGGCCACACAGCAGAGCAGGATCCTAGCCTGATTCTCTCTGACTTAAAATCCACAGCCCGCCTCCTGACAGGTGGAGGGATGGGGTACTAGCCTGAGGTCCTCTAAGTTGTAGCTGAGTAGGGCCACAGATGTCCTTTTATTTAACCTTTTGTCTTAACCCTTGCAGAAAAAGAGGCCCAGAGAGGGGAAGGGACTGACCCAAGGTCACACAGCTCATCAATGTTCAAGCTGGGACAAGACCCAGGCCCCATATTCTCGACCCAGAGCTCCTCTCACTGCACCCGCAAACCTGCCTTCAATACCTGCCATGCACGGAGCCCAGCACTAGACTCCAGGAGGGACAGACACAAGAAAATCAGTGGTCCCTTTGGGGAGAGGAGAACTCAAATGTCTACATAGTGAAGGGGACAAGAAGAACAATTATTGATGAAAATCAACTGTGTTCCAGACAAGCCTAAAAGACACTTCTCATGACAAGCCTGTAAGATACCCTCACAAGATATTCTTTCACAAGAGGAAACTGAGGCTCAGAGAGATTCAAAGACTAACCCAAGGTCACCAGACTTACAACTGCCAGCTCAGAATTTGAATCCAGAGTTTTCTGTCTCCAGGACGCCCTCCAGTGTGCCAGGCTGTCTCACCAGAGCTAAGGGAGCCTCGAGGCCATGGGGAATGGGCCGGGTATGGTGGCTCATGCCTGTAGTCCCAGCACCTTATGAGGCCAAGGAGGGTGGATTGCTTGAGCTTAGGAGTT
The DNA here is from genome assembly GCF_000951045.1 of Mandrillus leucophaeus. Lineage (NCBI taxonomy): Eukaryota > Metazoa > Chordata > Mammalia > Primates > Cercopithecidae > Mandrillus > Mandrillus leucophaeus. The sequence goes on from NW_012101477.1 coordinate 4,143,645, forward strand.
GGAGACCAACCTGGGCGACATGATGAAACTCAGCTCTACTAAAAATACAAAACTTAACCAGGCATAGTGTTATGTGCCTGTAGTCCCAGTTACTTGGGAGGCTGAAGTGGAAGGATCACCTGAGCCTAGGAGGTAGAGGCTGCAGTGAGCTGTGATTGCATCACTGCACTCCAGCCTGAGTGATAGAGGCCCTATTTCAAAATAAAATTTAAAAATAAGGATTGGGGGCTGGGCACGGTGGCTCACACCTGTAATCCTGGCACTTTGGAGGCTGAGGTGGGCGGATCACAAGGTCAGGAGATAGAGACCATCCTGTCTAACAGGGTGAAACCCTGTCTCTACTAAAAATACAAAAAAAATAGCTGGGCATGGTGATGTGTGCCTGTAGTCCCAGCTGCTGGGGAGGGTGAAGCAGGAGAATGGCATGAACCCGGGAGGTGGAGCTTGCAGTGAGCTGAGATTGCACCACTGCACTCCAGCCTGGGCGACAGAGTGAGATTCCATCTCAAAAATAATAATAAAAATAAAATAAAATAAAAATAAGGATTGGAAATTAAGGAAAGCTGCATGGAGCACTCAGCACCAAGGAGCAACCTGAGTTAGTCCTTGAAAGAAGTAGTGTGGTTTCCCAAGACTGAGCTGGGGAGAGCGTGTTCCAGGCAGAGGCAGGGCGTGTGGGCAAAAGTCTAGAGGTGGACAGGGCTGACAAGTCTGGTGGCCCAAGCGGGAGGCATGCGAGTTGAGGCTTGGAGAGGTGGACTGTGCAATTCCTGCCCCTCACTGCCTCTGCAGCCCCCAGTTACCTTCCCTGGCAGCCCCCCCCATCCGCCATCCACCAGAGCAAGGACTGGAAAATGAATGAGTCTGTTTATGAAGCCCATAATGTTGCCAGCAAAACAAGGCACTCAGCGGAGCTGCTCGGCGCCTCTAATGGGATATTATTTATGTCATTTTCCTCCCGGCGCTGGAGCCATTACCGCCCGGAATGGTGCTCTGTCACCCTCCACTCCCCCAGTGATGTGCCAATGTCATGCTGAAGGATGCGCGCTGCAGTTGTCATGGGCAGCACCCTGCTGCCAGCCTCCAGACCTGGGCTTTGGAGAAGTGGCAGGGCAGGGGGGTGATGGGCAGCCCCCACACCCTGCCAATATGAGGTCGTGGGGCCCACGCTTGCCAGTGGGATCTAGCTTCTCCTGGGTTGCTCTTGGTGCCAGCCATGCTGCCAGGTGCTGAGAATCCTCCCATGGCTCCTCATTGCCCTGCAGACAGAGCCCCATACCTCCATCTGTCAATAAGCCCTCTGGACTGTGGTCCCTGCCCACCTTCCCAGCCTTAGCTCTGGCCTCTTGTGTGTAAGTTCTGGAATCAGACAGGCCTGGTCTCATGTATCTTCCCGGATTGACTTGATCCACCTGTCCCCTCTTGCTCAATGATGAACCCGGCCGCTGTCTTTGGCTCTTCTTCTAGTCCAGCTGCCTCAGTTTCCCGCAGGTGAGGACTAGCCTTCTGCAGACACCGCATCAAGCCTGTCAAGCTGCAGCAGCTGACCCCCTGGGTCCAACTTGATCTGAGGGAGGCTCTTTCCACCACTTTCACATTCAGACAAAGAACCGTGCTTAGGACAGGGGATCAGGCTTCCCTAGCGGCTTCCTGGAGGGGCCAAGTAAGAGCACTCCTTGCAGCAAATCGGGAACATTGACAGTCATGAGCCAGGAAGGAGCCACAGACAAATGGACCATTCCAAAAATGAGAGGTTCCACATGGCCTGCGTATCTGCCACCCCAAGTGACCCAGCACCCAGTTGCATTGACTCAAAAAGATGTTTCTACAGCCAGCTCAGAAACATGGCACTTTGTGTCTACTTCCTATTCTTCTCTATCTGCCACCCTGTCCCCCTCATTCTTGCTGCCCAAGAATTGCACCTCCCATAAAGTATGTACACTTTGCTCCAGACTTTGTGTTTTAGGAAACCCAGGCTAAGCCACCTGGTTCAATCCCAACTTCATCACTTATTTGCTGAAAGATCTGAGACAAGTTAATGAACCTCTCTGAGCCTCAATGTCCTCAGCTATAAAATGGAGATAATCTTCATCCTCACCTCGCAAGCTTGTTGGAAGTACTCACTAAAATCAGGAATGCTTGCATTTCCTCCACTTTGACACAACTTCCCTTGCATCAGACACCGGCATGTACTATTTTCTTGGTCAAGAACGCTCTCACAATAACCTTGTTCATCCTCATATTTACCTTACACACCTCCTTCTTGGGGACAGGACATGGAAGAGGGTCCTGCCTTCAGGAAACTCACACGACTGGGGAGGTGGCGAGGCTGGAGGGGAAACTCTTTGGGCTTGGATGCAATAGTCCTGGGTTCAAACCCTACGCGATCTTAGGAGAGTTGCTTAACTTCTCTAAACTTCAGGTTCCTCATCCATACAATGGAACCCAACATTCCTCTAAGACGGAGCTTCCAGTAAGATAACAGAGTTGAAGGTGCTGCATAAACTGTAAAGTCCTATTCATAAGATGTTGCTCTCATTGGCCAGATATTCCAGAGCGTCACTGAAAACAGAGCAGGCCCCCCTGAAGTGCTAAGAGAAAAAGGCGGGAGGCTGTCGACTGAACCCCCTCTGGGTATCAGGCTCCTTCTGGAGGTTTCACTTAAAATTCTTCTGCCTGTGAGTGGCAGGGTTTGATACAGAGTAGAGACTCAGCGGTTATTCTCATCTCAGCCTTTTCCATGTTTTACATAAAGGAGCCTGCCCAGAAAGGTGAAGTGACTTGCCCAAGGTTACACCATAGGGTGGTAGAGGAGCTGGGATTTTCACCCATCAGGATGGGTAGATGGCTGGGGGATCTGAGGGTCAGAGATATTTCAGGAGGGGCCAGGGATATAGGCCCTGAGTTTTCTTCCCCCTGCTCTTCCCTGGAACGCTCTTGGGGACCAGGCGTGGGCATGAGGGTGAGCAAGGCAGGCGGCCTCTGCCCATCAGCAGGGAGTGTGGGTCTGAGTGCCATGCTCAGCACCCAGTTCCCCCCTTGACATTCTGTATAAGCTTCAGCATCTCCCACCTGGAATATCAGCTCCCTTTTGGCTACCCTTGCTGCCTCCTGTCCCCACATCCAAGCCACCTCAGACAGATGTGTTAAATCCCATTGGGCCATGCCCCACCCCTGCTCAAAATTATTTAGTGACTCCCACACCTCTGGGACAGGGTTCAAATTCCTCCCTCCAACATTTAAGGATCCCCTGATCTCACCCCCTCCATCTCCTCTCCTTCCTCATCTCCCACCCTGCACATACACACACACAAACACACACACACACACACACACACACACACACACACACGGATCCTGCAGCTCCTCCCACACCTCGTGCCTTTGCTTCTGCCATTTCCTCCACCAAGAATGCGGGAGCTCCAGAATGCCCAGCTCCTGCGCTGCTGCTTCTGAGACTGTGTCCTTGACCTTCCACGTCAGGGTCACTTGCTCCTTTCCTGCAGACCCTCAGCACGTGGTTTCTTTCTCCATTAGAGCCCTTGCTTTCATTCCAGGCTGTGGATAGTAGTGATCGCAGGTCCATGGCCACCGTCCGTGGAGCTCCCCTGGTCACCGGTGCTGTGCTAAAGCACATTTGAATGCGGGCTCTCCTTGCCTCCTTGCAACCCCTTTGACCATCCCCACTTGACAGATTGAGAAACAGAGGCTTAGAGATATAGAAAGTTCTCCCAGGGTCACACACCAAGTAAAAACCCAGGCATCCTGACTCTGGTCAGTAATCGCAATTCTGCGATTGCACCACTTCACTGCGGATCCGGCTGCTTCAAAGGGGAGGCTGTGCGGTTCATTTAGATTACAACAGCACTTAACACCATGCCCAGGACAGGTAGGTTCATTTATTCACATCAATGTGTTTTGAATGAAATATTAGATAATAAGAATGGATGGGTAGACAACTACATTCTGTACTTTATTGAGCACCTACTATGTGCTGGGCACTGTTTCAGATGCTAGGAATAGAGCAGTAAACAAAACTGGTACAAATCTCTGCCCTCAGAGAGTCTAGTGCAGAGAATCGGTCTGCTGGGAAACAGACAACAACAAAAAAGGATGTAAATCAATTTTCAAGCATGTCAGAAGGTGACAAGGGCTCTGGAGAGAAATAGAGTGGGGACTGAAGTGAGGGCAGGAATGTGAGCCTCGGGTGGAGTCCACAGTAGAGGGCAAAGGTCCTATCCTGAGGTCCTTGGGCGGAGTCCACAGTAGAGGGCGAAGGTCCTATCCTGGGGTCCTCGGGTGGAGTCCACAGTAGAGGGGGAAGGTCCTATCCTGAGGTCCTTGGGTGGAGTCCACAGTACAGGGCAAAGGTCCTATTCTGAGGTCCACTGGGGAAGCTGATCGAAGAGGAGGCGCCCTCCAGCCGGTGGGTGAAAGGGCAGAGTCGCAGAGCGGCGGGGCGGAGGGTGGGTGAGGCCAGGGTGAAGTCCCACTCCCTCCTCCCCTACTCGCCCTTGTCCTCACTCTCCTTACCTCCCTGCCTGGTGTCTAACAGGCTCAGAAAAAATGGCCCGGGGGGGAGCCATCCAACCTCCCTTGCCTTGGCACTAAAAGTACCAGCGTGATGGGAAATGGTGGTGCCGCGGAATTACTGCTTTCTCGTTGGCCTTGTTTGTGGTCCTCACTGCCTTCACTCCTGCCCGCCAGCCCAGGGCTGGGAGGGAGGGAGAGGGGGCTGCTCTCTGCCTGCCTGGCACACGGTGACCTTGGGGACAGCATCCCCGAGAGGAGGGGTGGGCATTGGGACCTGGGTCACTGGTTTTCATCTGGCAGCCCCAGTGCTAAGATCACTTCCTCTAGGAAGTTTCAAATGTCCCAGTTTTACTCAAGGGGAGTGGGGGTAGGAGAGGGGACTAACCTTTATCGAGACCTCTGTGCCAGGCCTTTCATGCATCTCATTTCTTTTAATGCTCACAATCATCCTATTGCTCCACTTTAGAAATAAGGAAACTGAGGCTCAGAGAGGTTAATTAATGGACCCAAGGTCACACAGCAAGTTAAAGAGATCAAGATCTGAACTCAGGTCACTGTGATTCAAAGGTCTTCACTTTTCCCTCTGGACCTCTGAGCTCCCAGGTCACTTTTTATCTCTCTTACATCTCTTAGCAAAGTCCAGCACAAATCATCAGTAGCTGCAGACGGGGTAGAGTAGTGGTTAGTAGCCTGGGCTATGAGACCAATCGAGTCTTAAGTTATACTTGTGGTTGTGCCTCATCATAGGTCTCAGACCTCACGCAAGTCTCTTTCCCTTTCTGGGCCTCAGTTTCCCCAGCTGAAAGGTGGACTAATAATAACCTCCTTGTTGTTAAGGGTGGATGAGATTCCAGGCAAGAATGTCTTTGGAGAAGGCTCTGTTTAAAGACAGTGTAGTTGTGGCATAATCAAAATCCAGGAGAGGGTTAAGAAGAAAGAAGCTTTTATTGTTCCAGCAGCAGCAATGCCTTTGCAGCAAACTTCACCTGTTTACAGTCCATTAGAAGCCATTATTGCTGTGTCTGGGGCAGATGCACACCCCTGACCTTGACGCGTGTCTGACAGCTCCAGGCAGCAATCTAGGGAGCAGAGTCATTTTGGCAGCGTTTAAAGGGCCACAAGGGGCTGAGGGCCTCTTCCAGAGCCCTTCTCCCTCCCAACTCCTGGGCCACAGCTTCTGCCAGCCAGAAGACTGAGGAAGGTGCCCAGCCTGGATTCCAGGAGCTCAGATATCCACCAGCTCTCCTGAGGGTCTCCAAATCACCACCTTGAGTTTGCAACCTTAATAGGTTGACTGTGGTGAGGAAAAAACACATAGACAGCTAGGGCTGCAGGGACCTCAGAGGAGCAAATCCAATCCTGCCCCTGCATCCAGAGAAATGAAGGAACACGCCCAAGGTCAGAAGAAGACAGCCAGAATGAGAATGGAGCTCCTAGGACCCCCAGCCTAGGCTTTGAGGTGCTAATGATGGGAATTTCAGGCAATGAACAGTGGCTGTTGGCAGTAGGGTTGGGCAGAGAGAGAGAGTAGGGCTGGGCACTTAGATCATGTTGCATAGGCAGCTGCTACCTCTGACTTCAAAAAAGGCAGAGGCTGGACATGGCTGGCTCCAAGCCAAACTTCTTCCCACCAGCTCCAAGGTCTGTGAGAGACAGGGAGAGAGGCCCTGACAGAGGGAGGAGCGACGGCTGCAAGATTCAAAATCAGCAAGTTTGCCTAAAAGCCCTTTTCTCCCCAACTCCTATTTTGGGCCATTTTGTGGTTTTCTCCAAGGCGTTCAGTGCCCCTCAGGCTTTCTTCTTCATTCCCCTTCAACAAACTATTTGCAGGAAAAAAAAAAAAAGAAAACCTAAAATGTCATTTATACTCAAGGGTAAATGACCGACAACAGCTCTAAGGCAGTGCTCCCTGCCTTAGAGATGCTCTCTCACATTTTTTAGCAGGACTTCCAAAAGCAAGCAGGAAGAGAGCCACACATCTCCGCTTCCCCTCCTAATTATCACCCCTTCTTTCACCAGTGAACTCTTACCTTCGTACCTTCACTCAAAAGTCTCCTCCTCCGGGAAGCCCTCCTAAACATCCCAGGCTGAACTGAGTCCCTCCGTTATACACTCTTACAGAACTGAGTTCCTTCTCTTCAGAAACCTTTGTCTTTGAAGACAGATCATTTGATGAATATCTGTCACCCTTACTAGACTATGAGTTCCCTAAAGATGCCATTTTTTTTTTTTTGCTCTTCAGTATCTCCAGGGCCTACTAAAGTCTCTGGAACAGGGTAGATGTTCAATGAAAATCTTTTGAATGAATACATGAATTATTGCATGAATGAAAATGGAGATATCTATAAAGTCTGGACTCTGCCTCCATTACATACAAAACAACCTCTCAGTCTCCTTAAAGCAGTAACTCTCTCTCGTGACTGTAGTGGATTCTGTTGACACCGCATTCAGACCCCCTCCCACTGGCAGTCACACCTGTGCCCCTGTTGCTGTAGGCTTCAATGCCCCCTCAACAGCTGCTCCTTTCTTTGTAGCATCACTCTCAGCTGATGAGGGTCACCTCTTCTGGGAGGTTACACCCTTGTTCACCCACCCTGCATCAGCCCATAGCCAGCAATGGCTGACAAGGGGGTACAGAAGGCAACTCCCTTGTTTCTAGGTAGGGACAACTCTGCAGTGTAACTTATGCTCCAGACCCCCTTTGGATTAGGCCAAAGACAGACTTTACCCTAAAAAACATCCTTATTTGTCCCCTTCCCTCTCCTGCTTCCCTCTCTCCTTTCCTTAAGAGCACTTTCTCAATTAACACTGTACACAGAATTCCTCCAAGGCTCTGCTTCTAGGACCCTGACCTGAGATAGGGACTTCCCAAGTCTTCCATGGGCTCTAGACTAACAACTTTTCTCTACTGGGAAATTAATATTTATTAATACTGTGTCCCAGGATACATACTGGATGCTTTACATCTATCATTTACTGATGAGATAGATATTACAATTATCTCCAGGCTACAGAAGAAGAAACTGAGGGCCAGAGAGAGTCCTGTGACTTGCTCAAGGTCATACTGCTGAAAAATAATGGAACAGGGATTTGAACCCAATTCTAGCAAGTGAAGGAATGATGGCAAACTATCACTGTAATACAGGATGACTATAATTGTAACAGCACAGAAGAAAGTGAAATTGATGTTGTCAGGAGGGGGAAAGATGGTAATAAAGACTCCTCAAAGGAGAAATAATTTGAGTCTTGAATCTTGAAGAATGAATGCCTTTCAGGTAGACAGAGGAGAGGAAGGACCTGCAAGACAGAAGGAACTGCATGTGTCAAGGCAAGGAGGCAAAAATAAGCATATATTTCAGGTGCTTTTGGTAAAGATCATGAGTAACATTGAGGGATACACTGAAACCAGACCCTTAAAGATTTTGATGCTATGGTAAGAAAAATGGACTTTGTTCTACAGGACATTGAATTCCTACAGGATGTTGGGTTTTAAGCAGAGGAGTGACATGATATATTTCCATTTAGGAAAATTATTCTGATGACAAGGATGAAAGATGAATTGGAGAAAAGAGCTGGATCCCAGGTGGCTATTTAGGGGAAGTGGGTGAGGTTGTATTTTAATGCTATAGGGCTAAAAAAAAGTAGGTGAATTTAAGAAAGAGTGGTTTGGGATATAAAGAAAGCAGGTTTGAGATGCTGGACTTGGGAGATGAGGGGGAAGGAGGAGTCTTGGATAATGCCCAGGTGTTGGCCTTGAGTGGTGTCACTTGCCATAGTGAGGAAAAGGGGTTTACTTGGATATTATAACCTAGATTAGTTTTGGACATGCAGAGTCTGAGGTTTTCTCCAGGGGATGCTGTTCAGAAGACGGTAGATAAATGGTCCATCTCTCCTGGAGCTCAGGAAGAGGTTGGAGTTGAGGTCCTGTATCAAAAACTCTGATTGGCTCTTTGTGACATCATAGAAATGGGAAGTAGGGTGGTAAAAGAAGCCTTCAACCATAAAAATATGGAAGGTAACTTGTCCAAACCAGTTTTTCATGTTGAACTTGCTGTCCCAGGTGAGCTTGCTAGAATTGAATTCTTTCAAACTAAGCTCTTTGGACTTTTAAAAAAAATTCTTTAGGATCATGAGCTTCATGTTGCCAGGCCCCATCAACCCTTTATTCGCACCCCCACCACACACACACATTGCCTTTCCAAAAAAAGAAAGAAAGGGGGGAAAAAACGGTGGAATGGATGATTTGGGAGCTGAAAACCTCCAAATGGGGAGGTTATATTCTCGAGACAGCAGCATCAATCACCACATTTTCATTATTAAGTAACATCGCGGTATGCTGGGCTGATTCTGCACCTTATCTGAACCTAGCAGCTGTGCCCTAAATTCCAGCCGTGGTGCCTGTCTGCAGGAATTCAGTTGCCTGTGTTTAAAATGAGTGTTAACATCTATCATTTCCCCACACCAAATGGTTTTGTGTCGGTGGTTGGCAGTGCTAATCTGTCACCAGGGTACTCCACTGCCCGGCTCGATACCCTCTTCGTCACTGTTGTGGGGAGAGGGACAGGAGGCCCCCAGGATGGGGGAAATGTCACTGTGAGGACAATTGCAACATTTGGGACTCTTTTACAGAAAAGGCAGGGGGAGAGGAAAAGCCATCTGTGTCTGTTGCAGATTCCGATTTCCTATCCCACTGATTTTGGGCACTCAGAGGTCTTGCATCATTCATTCTTCGGGTCAGTGTAGTAGTTGATGGGACTTTTCTGCAGAAGTCGTCGGAGCGTGGCTCTGTCCGTGGTGCTGAATGGCTTTGGTGCTATCTGTGGTCCTTCCGCTCTAAAGGGTGCAGAATCACAGCATATGTGTGCTGAAGAGGACCTTAGACCATCTGGTCTGGTTATATCTCAGCCTCTTTGGGAAGTCATAAGCCTTTTAGGATGTAAACATTCTCATGGGCTTTTTACCAAGAAAAATACTTAAAACTCAAAATTTTGCTCATAAATACCAAAATTAGCCTGCTATTTCATGGAGTTTATGGATCCCTGGTTAAGAATCTCAGGTATAATTTAATCTCCTTCTTTTACAGATGGAGAGTCTGAGCCTCAGGGAGGGGAGTTATTTGTCAAAATCTTGAGAGCAGTAGGTGGAATTTGGGTAGGGGGGAAGGGGTGAAGATACCAAAGGATGAGGTGTAGTTTAAGAAGGAAGGAATTGAGAGTCAGGAAGACATGGGTTTGAATTAGCTCCACAACTAGTACTTAACAGTTGTGTGGCTTGGGGCAAGTTGATATACCCCAAAATTCAGTTTTTGACTGTGATAATAATATCTAGCTTGTAGGATTGCAATAAGGATTAGTGTTAATGGGAGTAGCATGCTATGATGGGAACTGCCATGTACACCTAGATCTGCCTTCATAATAGAAGGGTTTATTCCACCAGCTACTGGGAGTGTCACTGGCAGGAGGCCACCAGCTGTCAGTCCCCTACAGGAGTTGCCTCAGCTGAAGGGAGTTGCTTCATTCAAGGAAACACCTCTTCCTGTGGCAGCCTGTATCCAATAATTGATTGATATGGCAATGTAAAGGCCTGCTCCAACTCTGGAGAACTCTGAGGTATCCCAGCTTCAGAACCATCTATAGGGATGGTTAAGGTCTCTGTTGAGCTTGTATCACACCTCTACTTATCCTTTTGCTCAGTCCCACTTCCTTCCCTCTTATCCACAGGTAATGCCACTAAGAGTATGCCCTAATAAGCACCCTACATGCTAGTCTCCATCTCCAAGTCCACCTCACAGGAAATCCAATGTGTGCTATATGACTAGAGTAGTCCCTGCTGGTTAGAAGGCTCTGGGGTCTCTTCCTGGTGTTCTTGTTTTACATTGATTTGAGTTTAGAATCCAGGACTTCTGACTCCCAATCAAGGGTTTTCCCAGGACAAAAAGCTATTCCTTCCAGTCTTTCTGTTGTCCTAGGTCTCTCCCCTCTATCTACTGGCTTAGTCCCTCTCAGAAGGAGATGATACTTGGGCTATCAGAATTTTTTCAGTCCAATACTCTGCCTCTAGGTAGAAGAATACTTCAAACTAACAAGGTAGAAATTCCTAGGCTACTTGACAAAGTGTCATTCAGGTAATCTCCCCCACCCCCCAATTTCTGCTCCACCCTGGAGATGCCCCCTCCCCTTCAATATCCACTCAGTCCTCAAGAGATGCATGTGCAGTAACAGCAATACTGCACACGCAATACTTGCAGCTAGGAAACTCACATATTCAACATTCATCCAATGATTGGTGAGCAATATTGTATTGCTCATTGGAGAGCATGGCTCTGTGTTCTGGGGGAAATGATACCTAGTCTTGTCTTAGGGGGCTCCAGGAATAGAAACCCTCACTTATTAAGTCAGTCACTCAACTAATACCTATGGACCCAGACCCTCTATTGTGCCCTGTGGAGATAATGGTAACCGAGAAAGATGTGATCTCTGCCCTAAAAAGATCACAGCCTAGTGCCTCCCATTCTGGTAGGTTTTCCCCAGTGTTTTGTTCCCCCTCAGTTGTCAAGGAGATCTTCCTTCTACTAATCAAATCCCTCTGGCTTTGATTTAAACTCATCATATGGTTGTTTTCCCATTCAAGGTGGCTCTTATCTCACCTTTAAAATCCCTTCTACTTCCCTGGCCTTACATGTTTCTCAGCTTCTCCTTTTTTCAAACCAGAATCATTTTCTTAAGACAACTTTAGGTTGAATTAGATGGATAGTAAAGAGGCCAAGATCAGAAGGCCACTCAGTCCATTGGTTCATTGGCATCACTTGGTGACCAGATGGTGCCTGCTACTAATCTTTTCCATCCTCCAGGCCCAAACCTAGATGGTGGGCAAGACTGCCCAGCTCTGGTTAGAAGCATAATCTTATTTTATGAGGTCCTGCTATGCTTCATACTACTCTGTAAAAAGTAATTGTACTTCCTATGTAAGATAGGAAAACAGAAGCACAATGCTGGGAAATGACTTGACCAAGGTCATACTACTCACCCGCAGTTGCAATTCTGCCACTGAAATAAAAGTGACAGATTGACACATACAAACATGCAGACAGGAAGAGCGAGTGGCAGATAAGAGAGGCAAAGACAGGGATAGAAAGAAATATTGGTGGGGACAGAATGAGAGAGAGAGGAAATGAAAGAGAGAGAAAAAAATTCAGCCTAAATGACGACTTCCTTGCTTTCCTGAGGCATTTATCTTTCATTTGACCTTAGAAGAGTCTATTTATGTAGAGATTTTAAATTGAGAATTGTTTTTCTTTTTAAAAAACATCCCTGTGCAGTTAGCACAGTTTTATATTAATTTCTATTCATGCCAGTGGCTTCAGTATTTATTCTCCTCCAAAATCACTGAGTTGGAAGGGACAGAGTGAAAGTCATTTGGCTTTTTGTGTTTGTTTGGATTCAGAGCCTGAGGCCCAAGGGGAAGGGTGGGGGCTGGGGTCAGCGCATCGGGCTGAAAACTGGGGAGATGGGGGATGGCCAACAGTGTTGTCAAGCATCTGACTTCTCTCCAAACCATACTGCATCTTGGGTTGTCAGCTCTGAAGTCCTTGGGGGTGGGGAGGGGGGTTGGACAGGCCAGAGCCATGAATCCCCTGGCTCCCCAGAGCCACGAATTAGCGATTCAGCATCCTGGAGTTGGTGCCCAAACTGGATCTTGAAGTTTATGGTAAATTGAAAGTCACTGTGGCCAAGAGGTCGAGTTTGGGTCTGGGCATCTATCTGATTGCCTGGGTATATGTCCCAACTTCACCACTTACTGGTTTCATGGCGTTATTCCAGTCCCTTTACCTCTCTGGGCCTCAGTTGTTCTCATATGCAAAATGGGATCGGTAAGAATCATGGCCTCCTAGGGTTGGTATGGGGATTAAGGAAGTCATTGCTCATGAAGAGCTTGGCATAGTGCCTGGCACTCAAGAAAATCTCTGTTAGTTGAATGAATATAGTTCTTGCACTTGCATGATAATTCTGCAAGAAGCATCATGGAGAGGTGACTCCACAGGACATAGGCTCTGGAAACAGATAGACCTAGGTTCAAATCTGTTGTAGATGCCTGAATTTGTATGCTGGCTTCACCACTTGCTAGCTGTGTAACCTTGGACCAGTCAGTTTACTTTTCTGTTTATTGAAAACAGAGATGATAATAATACCTACCTCATAGAGTTGCCAGGAAGACTAAACTAGGACACAGGGCTTAGCAAGGTGCCTGGCATACTGTAAGAGCTCAATGAATGTTAGGAAATGAAAGTTAGTTAAAAACAAGCCACATCCCATGCATAAGAATTCACAAAACAGAGAAATGCAGTGGCAGGCTTTGCAAACAGAGGGAATAGCAGGTGCGAAGCCTCAGAGGCATGAACGGGCACAGCATGATGAGAAGACTGGAGTCAATAAGGCATGGCTGAAGCAAAGAGCGAGTGGTAGGAGCTGTACAGCAGATGTGGACAGGAGGAAAGTCATGCAGAGCCTTGAATGCAGTCTAGGGAGCTTCAACTTCTCTCTGAGAGCGATGGAGAGCCACTGAGTGTTTTAAGTAAGGGAGGGACATAGTCATATTTGGACAACCTGAGCTCTTAGTCCCTATGAGGGCCTTGGCAATCAGGGCCAGATGTTTCATTAAATGGATGGTAAAACTGAGACCCCATATGGAGAAGGGCTTTCCTGGTGCCTAGGGTGAGGCTTCAGCAGGTCCAAGGTCAGAATCCTAGGCTTGGCCCAACCATCTCTCTTCTAGTATTCCTGGGCTTGGGTGAAGGCAGAAAAGACCCAGCACCCATGGACCCCGCTGGAGCAAGGAACTGAGTGCTGCACACAGAACAGCCAGAAAAATCCCCCTGGTAAACAACAAACAGCATTTAATTAACTTGCAAGTCTGGGTCAGCTGGGTTGTCTTGGCTGGGGTAGCTCAGCTCTGCCAACTCCTCCTCCCAGGACCAGCAGGCTATGCTAGGCATGTTCTTGTGGCAGTAGCTGAGGCGCAAGCAGTCAAGCCCAACCACAGAAGTCCTTATCAAGCCCCTGCCTGATGCACTGCTGCTCTCATCCCATTGGCCAGAGCAAGTCCTATGGCTGAGCAATGTCCACTCAAGTCACAGTGGGAGGGCACTGCAAGGTAATACGGTAAAGAGTGGGACGTACAATTGGGGCATGCTGGGGAGGAAGTAAGGCATTAGATTCATCGTCATAGCTACAATAGGTGCTCTTTAGAGGCTTCCCAGGCCTCCAAGCCCCCTTTCTGCCCTCAGACATCCATTTGTCACCCTAGCCATGGCCCCCAGGAAGGGGTGGGAAGAAAGGCCACCAGCATTTCCTGAGCACACACACCAAGCACCGTGCTACGTGCTCTGCAAGCCCATGTTCCTGAATGCACATGTCTTCCCAGCCTCTCCTGCCATGCCTCTCTCCCCCTTGCCCACCCCTCACTGGCTGCACTGCTAACACCAACATTCAAAGCTCCCCTGTGCTTCCCTCCTCAGGACCTTTGCTCATGCTGTGCCCTCTGACTGACACATTCCCCTCTGTCTTCACTCCCTCCAAGGCAGACTGCTTCGCATCTCCTCTGAAATGCCTTCCCTGGCCACCCTGTCTCAGTATCTGTTTATTCTCCACTACGGAAGCTCTTGTTTGTTGTCTTCATAGCTCTCATCACTGTCTGCAGTGGTGCATTCATGTATTTGGTTGATTCATGTCTGTCCCTCTCAAGACTGTAAGTACCATAAGGGAGCATATCTCTCGGACCTTGTGCAGGGCCTTCCACACTGTAGACATTTAGTAAATATTTTTCAGAAAGAAGGAAGAGAAAGAGAGGGAGTGAAGAAGGAAGAAAGGGAAGGAGGGAGGGAAGGAGAGATGATGAGGTAAGAATTCTTCATGCCCATTTTACAGATCAAAAGAGGTTCAAATGCATGAAGTCCCTTATCCATAGGCCCACAGTCACACCATTAGGAAGCTGCAATGTAAACTCAAGCCTAAGAGACCCCTCTCTACTCTCCCCTCTATTCATCCCTCTAGACCACGAATTATAAAAAATGATGTTAACCATACAAAATACAGTCCACCAGCCAGGTGCGGTGGCTCTCACCTGTAATCAACACTTTGGGAGGCCAAGGTGGACAGATCACAAGGTCAGGAGTTTGAGACCAGCCTGATCAACATGGTGAAATCCCGTCTCTACTAAAAATGCAAAAATTAACCAGGCATGGTGGTGCTTGCCTGTAATCCCAGCTACTCAGGAGGCTGAGGCAGGAGAATCATTTGAACCCGGGAGGCAGAGGTTGCAGCGAGCCAAGATTGCACCACTGCACTCCAGCCTGGATGACAGACCATCTCAAAAACAAAACAAAACAAAAAATATTTATATAGAAAGTCAATCAGGCCAGGCACAGTGGCTCATGCCTGTAATCCCAGCACTTTGGGAGGCCGAAGGAGACAGGAGTCCAGCAGTTTGAGAGCAGCCTGGGCAACATAGTGAGACCTCATCTTATTAGTCAGGCGTGGTGGCATGCACCTGTAGTACTAGCTACTTAGGATGCTGAGGTGGGAGGATTGCTTGAGCCTGGAAGGAAAAGGTTGCAATGAGCCTGCCTGCGTGACAGAGAGACTCTATCTAAGAACAAGAAAATAGAGTTAATCACATAACAAATGCTCATCTGCCCAGCACACAGCTTAAGCACTAGAACATTATGAGGAACTCTGAGAGCTCCTGACCTCCCTTCCTGGACCTCTTCCCTCCTTGCCTGCCTCCATAGAGGTGGCCATCATCTAAAATGGGCTGTTCCACATTTTCTGTGACCCTCAGCATGCCCCAAGCTTATTCTCACCTCAGGGCCTTTGTTCATGCTGCCTGGTGTACCCTCCCTTCCCTTCCTCAAATCCTTCCCATCATTCAAGACCCAGCTCCAGTCCTGCCTCCTCCATGACACCTTCTCTGCTTGATCCAGTCTGAGGTCATTTCTCCTGGGCAGTTCATTCTCATGTGTGGCTTGAGGCAAGTAAAAATTAGGCTTGTTCAAATGCTTGCTGCTGTAAGTTGAGGCTGATGTCGCTGCCTTAGTCTAAACTGTGATCTGCACAACCAACAGCTTGCTCGAATGTTCCGTGTGGACATTTTGCAGCAAGCCTCAAACCAAATGCCCCATCAGCCCTCAAAGCCTGTTGCTCTCCCTGTTTTCTGGGCTCTTGGGGATCAGCCCCACTACCCACCCTGCTACTAAGCCCAAAGTCTAACTCCTCAACGCACCCTCCCCACCAGTCAAGACACCATTCACCCCACTCATCCCAGCACTTCTGTCTCCTGCTTCCTCTCCACCACCATGTCCGATGCCCTAGTCCAGCTACCATCCTGTCTCTCTTACACGACAAAAACTACCTCTCTGGTCTCCTCGCTTCCACTCTCACACTCTTACAATCCATTTTCCAGACATCAGCCAGACTCTTTTAAGAATACAAACATTATGTTAAATGAAATAAGCCAGAAACAGAAAATTAAACACCACATGTTATCACTCACATGTGGAAGCTAAAAAATGCTAATCTCATAGGAGTAAAAAGTAGAGCACACGCTAGCAGAGGCTGGGAAGGGTTAAAGGGGTGGGGATAGGGTGAGTTTTGCTGGAGGATACAAAATTGCAGCTAGATACCAAGAATAAGTTCTAGTGTTCTATACCAGTATAGGATGACTAGAGTTAACAATAATATATTAGTTTCAAATAACTACAAGAAGGATATTGAATGTTCCCAACACAAAGAAATGATAAATATTTGAGATGATGGATATGCTAATTACTCTGATCTGACTGCCATACATTATATGTATCAAAACATCATTAATGCCCCATAAATATGCACAATTACTATGTGTCAATTAAAAAATTGTTTAAAGATTACAAACCAGATAATGTTGCACCTCGTTAAACCCCTATGCTGGCTTCCCAGTGCTCTTAGAAAGAAACCAAACTCCTTATCACGGCCTATGAGGTCCTGCATGGTCTGGGCTCTGCTCATCCTTTGGCCTTATGTATTGATTTATTTTTGTAGAGACAGGGTCTTGTTGTGTCGCCCAGGCTGGTCTCAAACTCCCGGCCTCAAGCAATCCTCCTGTCTCGGCCTCCCAAGTAGCTGGGAGTACAGGCGTGAGCCGCTACACCCAGCACATGGCCTCATCTTCTTCACCACTCCTCCTCCCTAACCTTGCCCTGCTCACAGGTCCCGTGAACCCCCAACCCCCAAGCCCAGTAGACCTTGGCCACCTGTGTCCCCTGCCTGGACCACTCTCTCTGGCTTTTTGCCTAATTACCTCCTAACACTTCCACCACTAGGTCTCCACTCAAAAGTTATCTTCTCAAGTCAATGCAAGTCAAACTCCCATTATTATGTGCTAAAAGCCCTAGGAGCCTCTTCTGTAAGGCACCTATCATTGTTGAAATCTAACATATCTTTGCGTGATTCTTGGATTAATGTCTATCTTTTCCTCTAGAATGTGAGTCTCATGAGGGCAGGGACTGTGTGTCGTTCACTGCTATATCCTAAGATCTCCATCCAGCAGCCAGAAGCAGGCTCAAAACTATTTGTGAAATCAATGAATGAATAGAACTGCAGTAACTATGTGTGTAGAGGCACACTACGTGAAGAGCACAAGATTATGGAGAGGCAATTGGCAGGACTGGGGTACTGATTAGATAGGGAGGGGGAGCTGGCTCCCATTACCCTCAGTGTTTGCTCAGGCTCCTGTATGCAAACAATACCCCAATCATGATGACTGTGACCATGGCCCCCTACATCCATGGTCTCCAGCCAGGCTGCCGCCTTCTTGGTCCTGCTGCCTCCTCAGTCCCTGGTAATGCTGGCACCTCCAAGAGAGGGGACAGAAGGGGAAAGGAGAAAGGGGGAGGAGAGGGGAGAAGAGGATGAGAGGAAGAAGAAAAAGAAGAGGAAGAAGAAAAAGAAGAGGAAGAATCTTCCATTCTCTCTGTTTTTTATTATTTTGAGATGGGGTCTCACTCTGGTGTCTAGGCTGGAGTGCAGTGACACAATCTCAGCTCACTGCAACCTCCAACTCCCAGGCTCCCTCCTACCTCAGCATCCTGAGTAGCTGGGAGTACAGGCACGCACCACCATACCTGGCTAATTTTTGTATTTTCTGTAGAGACAAGATTTCACCATGTCATCCATGCTAGTCTCAAACTCCTGGACTCAAGTGATCTGCCTGCCAGGGCCTCCATTCTCTCTTGAGCTCACTCCAGTCAGGCTTAATCCCCCCCCACCTCTCAAAAACTGCCTCGGCCAAAGTCACTAATGACCTTTAGGCTGCTCGCCCAGTGGTGAGTCCTCTGTTTTCATCTTACTGGCCCCAAAAGCAGTAATAGATACAATGGATCATGCTCTTCTTCTGGAAACACTTTCTCCACTTGCCTTAGACTGGGGCTCCTCCTACCTCACCAGCAGCTGCTTCTCTGTACCCTTCCTTGTCTACCTCTTAACTTCCCACCTCTTCAGTCTGGGGCCCCAGGGCTCAGTCCTTGGTCCTCCTCTCCTCTTCATCTACTTTCACTGCTTTGGTGATCTTATCCAATCTATGACTTTAAATATTAATGTCAGGCTGGGTGCGGTGGCTCATACCTGTAATCCCAACACTTCGGGAGGCCGAGGTGGGTGGATCACTTGAGGTCAGGAGTTCAAGACCAGCTGCCCAATATGGTGAAACCATGTCTCTACTAAAAATACAGCAAATTAGCTGAGCACGGTGGTGCGTGCTTGTAATCCCAGCTACTTGGAAGGCTGAGGCAGGCGAATCGCTTGAACCCAGGAGGAGGAGGTTGCAGTGAGCCAAGATTGTGCCACTGCACTCCAGCCTGTGTGACACAGCACAACTCTGTCTCAAGAAAAGTAAAAAATTTAAAAATATATTAATATCATCTGTGCCCTGATGTCCCCTAAGTCATAGCCCCACCCAGAACCCCTCCTCCAGACCTCTAGATCTGTCCTAGCAGATCCCAGCAACCCTTGACATCCCTAGGCTTGATGTTTCCCTCCAGTCTTCACCTCCATCTTCATATGGTATTAGTGTCTTCACAGCATCTTCCCTCTGTGTATTTCTCTATGCCCAAATTTCCCTCTTCTTATAAGGACACCAGTCATTGGATTAGGACCCACCCTAATCCTGTCTGACCTCATGTTAACTTCATTATATCTGCAAAAACCTTAGTTCCAAATAAGGTCACATTCACAGGTTCTGGGTAAACACAAATTTTAGAGGGACACTATTTAACCAGTAGAGCATTCCATGCCACATCTCCCTGTGGAATGCCTCATAACATTTCAAACTTAAAATGTCCAAACCTGAACCCCTGAGTTTCCCCTTTCTCCCCCACTAATCTACTCTTCTTTACCCTTCTTTATCTCAGTAAATTACTCCTTCATCCTTCCAGCTATTCAGGCCCAAAACCTCAGAGTCAGCTTTGACACCCCTTTCTTTCACACCCCACGTTTAATCCAACAGGAAGTGCTGCTTGTTGTACCTGTAAAATGTGTCTAGAACCTGACTTCTTCTCACCACCGCCTTGCTCCAAATCTCCATCGTCTCTTACCTGGATGATTTGTAATGACCCCTTCACGCGGCCTCTAGCTTCCACCATAACACCCCTCAGACTGTGTACCACACACTGGCCAGAGAGATCCACTTGAAATGCAAGTCATACCATGTCACTCCTCTGCTCAAGACCCTCCCACGTTGGTTCGTCAGATAAAATACAAGATGCCCAGTTAAATTTGAAGTTCAGATAAACAGCACATAATTTTTATTATAAGCATATCCCATGAGACACTGGGGACATACTTATATGAAAATATTTTTATGTGCTTTATCTGAAGTTGAAATTTAACTGGGCATCCTTTTATGGATTTTGTTTTTTTCACATTAGGTCTCACATCATTGCCCAGGTTGGAGTGCAGTGGTGCAATCAAGGCTCACTGCAGCCTCAACTTCCCGGGCTCAGGTGATTCTCTCACCACAGCCTCCTGAGAAGCTGGGACTACAGGTACATGCCACCATATTCATATTTTTTGTAGGGGTGGGGTTTTGCCATGTTGCTAAAGCTGATCTCAGACTCCGGGGCTCAGTCAATATGCCCACCTCAGCCTCCCAAAATTCTGGGATTACAGGTATTAGCCACCTCGCCTAACCATCATCCTGTATTTTTATTTGGCAAATTCAACACTCATACTCCTGTGGCTCCCATCTCATTCAGAGAAATACCCAGAGTTTTTACAATGGCCTACTTCATGTCTTTCTGCTTTCCTCCTTTCTAACACAGCAGCAGCTGTGCTGGCCTCCTTCCAAACCTGAAATACACCAAGCTTACACCTACCGTAGGACCTTTGTCTGGTATGCACAACTCCTGAATAGTCACATGACTTCCTCCTCACTTCTTGCTGGTCTTTGCTCATATGCCCCTCCCTAAGGCCTTTTCTGACTACTCCATGTATCTACTCCCCCTGGGTCCCTTTCAATCTTTTTTTCTGCTTTATTTTTCTCCATAGCCCTTGTCATTTTCTAACATACCATATATTTTACTTATTTCTCTTCTTTATTATCTATCCCTTGATTAGAATGCCATGAGGGCAGGGATTTCCATCTGTCTTGCTCACTGCTGTCTATCAGACTCTACAACAGTACCTGCCTTATAAGAGGAGCTCAACAAATACTTGTTGAATGAATAGCTTTCAGTTTCTTCATCTTTAACGTAGAAATACCTCTCCAATCATGGAGTTATTATGAGGATCTTGTGAGTTAACAAAAGTAGGGAGGTGCTTAATAAATGCTCCCTCCTAAACTAGGTTCCCTGCCAACTCATAGATTTGATAGATTTATAGTTAAGTCTACTCTGAGTCGTCTACCTTTGAAGTTGCTGCTGTCCTCCTAGTGGCAACTGCTGGAATTACAGGCATAGTGCCCCTGGAATTATTAAGCTGTTATTAGGGACCAAGCCTAGCAAATCCCCTTTAAAGGCTGGCAAACGTAAGCCCAGGACTCCTGAACAGAACTCCCAGGAACAAAGCAGCCACCAACTGTCTCAGAGACCCCTCCCATATTCCCAGGCCCACAGCTGCCTGCTGCAGGCTTCCATATTTCCCAGAACCTGCCACACTCCTGAGTCTGGCTTTCAATTCTGTCTCACTGCCTTTGCCTTCATTATCCTCCGCCTGCCATGGAGGGGTTAGTTAAAGTGTCAGGAGCGATGTCATTTACAGCCTCCTGTTGCTAAGCAACAGACCCAGGTGAGCCCCTGAACTTCTTTCTCCACAGCTGAAATGTATCTAGTGGAGTGATGGGGGCCCTGACTGAACTAGTTCATCACTCAGGACAAGCTGCCAGCCTGGTGGCCCTGTCCCTCTTGGGACCCAGACAGGACTGATCCAGGGCTCTAGGCTCCACTGTTTTCAGATTTCCCTAATTAATCAGTGCTGCCCGGAGCCTCCTGGGTGTCCAGCCCCAGGGAGCACATTCAGGGCGGAGATGAACCAGACCTGGGCCTCCCTGTCTCAGCGTGGAGAAAGATTCCCAAACAGGTCATTATAATCTGGGATGGGGTGTCACATGAGGGAGACAGACTTGCTCTGCCTGCCAGGGATGCTCCCCAGAGAAAGTGACTGTTTACAGAGTTTTGAAGGATGAATGGGAGTTGGCCTGGGACAATTGAGGGGAAAGGGCTTTCCAGGTGGGGACACAGGACATGCAAATATCTGGAAGCAGGAAAAGCCCTGGCTCCTTCTTTCAGCAAGGGCTCCTGCCTTGGAATGGTGGGAACAGTGGAGGGGTCTAGACTCTAGCACCCAGCCTGTGGCCAACTCTCTCTGTGACTTCAGTTCTATCCTTGCTCCTCTCTGGACCTGAGTGTACAATGGGATGCAGGGAGCAAGGACAGGATGAGATCAATGTTTAACTAAGTACAACATGCATGCTGCTGGGGATATACCCTAGGTTTGGAGGCGTTCTGGGATCCAACTTCTTTGTTTGAATACTTTGAATTTACTTTAAGTAGTGCTAGAAAAAATATATATAACTAGGCCAAGAGTGGTGGCTCACGCCTGTAATCCCAGCACTTTGGAGGCTGAGGCGAGCAGATTACTTGAGGTCAGGAGTTCAAGACCAGCCTGGCCAACATGAAGAAATCCTGTCTCTACTAAAAATACAAAAATTAGCCAGGCATAGTGGCATGCACCTGTAGTCCCAGCCAGTTGGCAGGCTGAGGCAGGAGAATCACTTGGACCTGGGAGGTGTAGGTTGCAGTGAGCCAAGATCACATCACTGCACTCCAGCCTGGGCAACAGAGCAAGATGCATCTTAAAAAAAAAATGTGTGTGTATGTGTGTGTGTGTGTGTGCGCGCGCATGTGTATATATATATACAGTACATCATAACAAGTAATGTTTCATATTCCTTTAAAATATTTTTATTTAAGTTATTTTAAAGAAATGTATTAAGTAACTAATAGTACAGGTGGTAGCTAAGGGGTAATCCGGGAATGCCCAAGATTCCAGACACAATAAAATCAGTCTTTGAAGACTCTTTCTGCTCTGCTAGCCATACAAGGACTAACACTGCCCACTGCTCTCTGTCACTTAGCCATGGCGCCCGGAGCACCCCAGGCGAGATTATCACCTTCGTTTCACTGATGGGTCACCGAGGCCCAGGGGAGTCACTCAGCAAGTCTGTGGCTTGGGGAGCTGGGCTTTGAGCCTCTGCTCATTCCCCTTGCCACACAGACATCACTCATCTCCCCCAACCCCTACTCCCAGCATGGGTGTAAGCTGAATTTTCACTGAAAGCACCCAGGAGCATATCTGCAAGGTCAGTCGTGCTGGAGACAGTCTGCCATGAGACTTTGGACAAGGGGCTTCCCTCTCAGGGCCTTGGTTTTGCCATCTGTACAGTGGGAGAGTGCCCAGTGAGATTGGGTGAGAATCAGGGTCTTCTCCAGCTATGTGTTCTTGGAGTCAGAGTTTCTGAGAGCCCCTGAATGTCCAAGAAGCTGGAGGGACAGACAGGTGGAGGAGGAGGCAGAAACAGCCTCCCAGGCTTCTTGCTGTACAAATTGCTCCAAACTTCAAAGGGCCCAAAGACCCAGAAAGATGCTTCTCAGCATTGTCTTGGGCAAGATTCTTCCATCTTTCTGAGATATCTGGCTTTGTTCAGGCCTGATTTATGGGATCTTCTGAGAATACTGCTTCCTCCCTGCTTCCCGGTATAGGTGTCTGACTGAGAAGATAGCTGTATTAATCCGTTCTCACATTGCTATAAAGAAATAACTGAGACTGGGTAACTTATAAAGAAAGGAAATTTAATTGGCTCACAGTTCTGAAGGTTGAACAGGAAGCATGATGCTGGCATCTGCTCGGCTTCTTGGGAGACCTCAGGAAATTTACAATCTTGGCAGAAGGTGAAGGGGAACTACCTCCTTACATGGTGGGAGGAGAAGCAAAAGAGTGAGGGGAGAGGTACTACACACTTTTAAACAACCAGATCTCACAAGAACTCACTCAATATCACAAGGACAGTACCAAGAGGGATGGCGCTCAACCATTCATGAGAAATATGCCCCCATGATCCAATCACCTCCCATCAGGCCCCACCTCCAACACTGGGGATTACAGTTCACTATGAGATTTGGAAAGGGACACACATCCAAACGACATATGTAACCAGCCATCAGATTTGCCTAGGACCAACAGCTTCCTGCGATGTAAGACTTTAAGTTAGTTTTTTGTTTGTTTGTTTGTTGAGATAGGGTCTCATTCTGTCAACCAGGCTGGAGTGCTGTAGTGAGATCTTGGCTCACTGCACCCTTGACCTCCCAGGCCCAAGTGATCCTCACACCTCAGCCTCCTGAGCGGCTGGAACTACAGGCATGCACCATCATACCCAGCTAATATTTTAATAATTTGCAGAGATGAGGTGTCACTATGTTGCCCAGGTTGGTCTTGAACTCCCGGACACAGGTGATCCTCCCGCCTCAGCCTTCCAAAGTGCTGGGGTTACAGGCACAAGCTACACAACCGGCCAAGAGTTTAAGTTTTAAAACTGGGATTGTCCCAGTCTAACTGGGATGAGTTATGACCTACTACCTCATGCAAGGCCTTGCTAAGAGATTTACTCTCATCTCCTCCTGGAGTCCTCACAACAACCCAGAAGGCAGGGCTCATTGTCCCATTTTCCAGATGAAAAAAGCAGAGACTTAGATGAGAAATGACTTGCCAGGGCCACAGCTGCCAAGTGGTGGAGCTGATTTTCAAACCCAGGTCTGGGAGTATGGGAGGTACAAGCACTTGATACAAAACCTTCAGTGGTCCAGGATTCTCAGCATTTGCATAGGATAGGGTGGAAGCAGAGAGGAGGTGGGTGACTCTGACTCAGTATCAAGGCCCTTCTCTCTGGGGTTCTCTGTGTCAAAAATAATATTGTCTTTTTTTTATGAAGGTTTGAGACTTGGGTTATGGTGTCAGCCCCGCCCCTAACTTGTTGGGTAACCTTGAACAAATCACTTGCTTCTCTGGGCCTCAGTTTTTCCTAACTAGAAAATGAGAAAGTTATCTTAGATCCCCTTTAAGACTACATTGCTATGAAGGAGACTTAGAGAGCAAAGGTTGAATCGACTCTTTGCTTTACAGATGAGGGAAATTGAGGCCCAGAGAGAGAGGACTAAGTCTTGCATTTGCACCTGACTATGATAGAGGAGAATGAGATCAAAACTGGAAGAGAAACAGAGCCAACATGAAAAAAGATACAGAGAGGCAAAGAGATATACACAGAGAGAAGGAAGATGGGTAAGAGTCAACCATTGACTTTGTTTGGTTTCTGGATCCAGCCATGCCTGAAGTCTACTTGGACTTCCTAGTAGTTAAGTCAATACGTTTCTTCTTTTGCTTAAGCTAGCTTGAGTTGGGTTTCTGTCACTTACAACCCTTAGAATTTATGCCAGTTACAATGACCTTCCATTGAGGGATCTGGGGATACGTGTATTAAGTAATTAATTAATTCATCCATTCAACAAACATTTATTAGCATGCACTCTGTAGTAGAGAATGCACTAAGGGCACAGTGTGGATATAGCGATAAACAAGATACATTAGGGCCTCAAAGGACTCACAATCCAGTTGGGGAGGCAGATAGGAAAATAAATGAGTGCGATGGAGTGAGATAGAAGTCTGCAGAGAGAAAGAGAGACAGAGAAACCATGTATCAGAGAATGAGAGGGTGAGACACCCTGAGGGTGGCCAAGCAGGCCAGCAAAATGATGGAAACAGTAGTGTGCCTCTTGGAAATGATGTAAAATGGGTGGGCGGCGATGTGGAAAGGGGTGAGGGGGCAAAAGGAGGAGGAGAGATCTGTGGTTGGGGCCACAGAGGATTCAAAGGTGGATTAGCACCTGCTGTGTGTTTAGTCCTAGGTGGACCTGGGTATTTCCATAGTGAAGAAGACACGAGAGCAAGTTCTCCAAGAGTAGGACCTCCCAGGTTGGTAGATGGTGCCCAAAGCCCACAAATAAGGGCACTGGGATGTGATGGAGGCTGGGGAGAAGTCTGTCTGTTGAGATCCTAAGGGAGTGGTCAATTCTAAGTGGGAAAAAGGATGTCAGATAAATTTTCTTATGAATATCTATGTAAGGCTGGGTGCGGTCGCTCACGCCTATAATCCCAGCACTCTGGGAGGCCAAGGCGGGTGGATCACATGAGGTCAGGAGTTTGAGACCAGCCTGGCCAACATGGCGAAACCCTATCTCTACTAAAAAAAAAAAAAAAAAGAATGACATCCCAGCTACTCTGGAGGCTGAAATAGGAGAATCACTTGAACCCGGGAGACAGAAGTTGCAGTGAGCCAAGATCGTGCCACTGCACTCCAGCCTGGGCGACACAGCAAGACTCCATCCCCAAAAAACTCATCCCCAAAAAACACAAAAATCTATGTAAGTAGGGTCTTTTAAACAGAGGCGAGTGGGCAGAGATGGGTGGGTTTGGAGCAAGATGGACAGGAGCATGAAGCCATTGGCACGGCCAGTCATGTCTGGATGTCTGGGCAGCAGAGTGGCCCCAAGCAGGCAGACTGGGTGCAAATTCCTCTCTGCTGTTGCTTCCTGTTGGTTTTCCCCAAAACAGATCCTGAGACAAGGATTTGGGTGCACATGGTCTATCTGGGAGGTGGTCCTAGCATGTTGAAAGAGTGGAGATGTGAGACTGGGAAGGGAAAGAGGTTAATACGGTGTGCTCGTGAGCAGACAACTGGAGGTCATCCTGCTCAGAGAAAGTGCACGCAACATTGTCCCTGCAAGGGACGAGGAAGCGAGACTCCTCCCCATTGATTGAGGGCTGCTCCTGAGGTTTGAACTCTGTGACTTCTGAACTGCCCCTGCTGGCTGAGCAGCCTTCAGGAGGCCAAAGAATGCCCTTGGGCGAGGCATGTCCAAGAGCCGTCTACTGGTGACCCCCAGGGAAGATGAAAGAGGCAGCAGAGCACCAAGAGCAGCTGCCTCAGCTTCTTGTGGGCTGTGTACACTTAGCTTCTCTGTGCCTTGGTTTTCTTGCCTGTAAAATGGGGCTGAAAATGGTACCCCCACCACAGCAACCATGAGGATGTAAAATGCTTAGCACAGGGCCTGAGACATGGCTCCGAAAATGGCAGCGAGTATGGTTTCTGAGAACTACGAGTAGCTGTGTGTGGCTGGAACAGACAGTGGGGGTAGCAGGGGCAGCAAGAGTGAGGGGGAAGGGAGAGCAGCAGTGGCATGGGGGAGCCTTGCTTGTCAGCACAGGTGATGAGGTCTCAACCAGAGCATGGTTGACATGGTTTGGATTTGTGTCCCTGTCCAAATCACATTTCAAATTGGGAGAGGGGCCTGGTGGGAGGTGACTATATCATGGGGGCGGATTTCCCCCTTACTATTCTCATGATAGTGAGTAAGTGCTCACAAGATGTGATGGTTTAAAAATGTGTGGCACTTCCCTCTTCGGTCTTTCTCTCTCCTGCCACCATGTGAAGAAGGTCCTTGCTTCCCCTTCACCTTCCGCCGTGACTGTAAGTTTCCTGAGGCCTCCCAGTCATGCCTCCTGTGAAGCCTGCAGAGCGGTGAGTCAATTAAACTCTTTTTCTCATAAATTACCCAGTCTCAGGTAGCTCTTTATAGCAGTGTGAAAACGGACTAATACAGTGGTTGAGGGATGCTAGGGAGGGGGATGAGGGAGGAGGGCCACTGGGTGTGGGGCAGACAGAGAGTAGGGAGTTCAGGATGGCTGCCATCTGGCCCACCAGGACATCCCTGAGTCTGGGTGTTCATTCACACAGTGTCTCCACGACTTCTCTATACCAACCACCCTCCGGGGAGGTGGATCTCAGCCTGCAAAGAGCTCTTGGTGCAGGCAGGGAGATAATACTTGAGCAGAAATGATAAGTTGGGTAAAACCCATCAGAAAGCCATCAGAAGGAGGCACAGAGGGTGAAGGGAGCTCGAGGGGAGGGAAGCATCGCTTCTAGACGGAGCGGTCGGGAGATTCTCTGAAGGACGGGTATTTAGGATCTAGGCCTTATGGGAAGGATGACAAGATAGGCAGGTGAAGTGAGGGTGAGGCCCAGCCTAAGCAAAGTCAGAAAGGTGGGAATGTACAGGAAGTGCTGCAGGTGGGTCAGTGGCAGTGAGTCAGTGACTGCAGCCCCAAAACCCAGACCTCCCCGTGGAACTCTCTTTGGGATTAAAGTTATTTTGGCTTGTCCAGTTTGAGGCTATATTTGTGTGTAAAACTTTAATGTGCATGGTGTAGGTGAAACCGTGGGGAAAACAGTTCCTCCTCCTCCAAATACCAACAATGTATATTAGCACAAGCCTATAGGGGTGTGTTGAGTTGGGTTCCCCAGAAGCAGACAAGGATATCTGTGCAAGTGGTGTATTAACAGAGTGCTCCAGGCTAGGCACGGTGGCTCACACCTGTAATCCCAGCACTTCGGGAGGCCAAGGCGGGCGGATCATGAGGTCAGGAGTTCGAGACTAGCCTGGCCAAGAAACCCCGTCTCTACTAAAAAAAATTTTAAAATTAGCTGGGCCTGGTGTCAGGCACCTGTAATTCCAGCTACTCAGGAGGCTGAGGCAGGAGAATCACTGAACCTGGGAGGCGGAGGTAGAAGTGAGCCGAGATCGCCCCATTGCACTCCAGCCTGGGCGAAAAGAGTGAAACTCCATCTCAAAAAAAAAAAGAGTGCTCCCAGGGAAGACTGGGGAGGAAGTGCGGGAGGCAGGACAGGAAAGGGAAGGAAGCCCAGCAAGATGCATTGGTTATTTATTGCTGCATAACACGTTAGCCCAGACTTAGCATCTGAAACAACAAGCAGTGATCATCTCAGTTTCTGTGGTCAGGAACCCAGGAGTGGCTTCATTAAATGGTGTGTCTCAGGGTCTCTCGGGGGTGCAGGCAGTCAAAATGTTGGCTGGGGCTCACTCAATCACCTCAAGACTCAACTAGGAGGCCGGGCGGGCGTGGTGACTCACTCCTGTAATCTCAGCACTTTGGGAGGCCAAGGCAGGCAGATCACTTGAGGTCATGAGCTGAAAACCAGCCTGGCCAACGTGGTAAAACCCAATCTCTACTAATAATACAAAAATTGCCATGTGTGTTGGTACATGCCTGTAATCCCTGCTACTCGGGAGGCTAAGGCATAAGGATCGCTTGAACCCATGAGGTGAAGGTTTCAGTGAGCCAAGATTTTACCACTGCACTCCAGCCTGGGCAATAGAGCAAGACCCTGTCTCAAAAAAATCAAAGGCTCAACTTGGGGAAGATCCACTTCTAAACTCACTCTTGTGAGTGTGGACAGGCCTCCAGTCCTCACTGGCTGTTGGCCAGAGACATCAGTTCCCCACCACTTCAGATGGCAGATGGCTGAAGTATCATGGCATATCATATCATGTTATATCATATCATGTCATATCATATCATATCATATCATGTCATGTCATATCATATCATATCATATCATATCATATCATATCATGTCATGTCATATCATGTCATGTCATATCATATCATATCATATCATATCATATCATGGCAGCTTGCTTGCCCTAGAGAGAGACAGCCCTGAAAGGGAGAGAGAGAAATAGAGGATCACCCCAAGACAGAAGCCATAGTCTTTTTTTTCTCGTTTTTTGAGATGGAGTCTTGTTCTTGTCACCCAGGCTGGAGTGCAGTGGCATGATCTTGGCTCACTGCAAACTCCGCCTCCCGGGTTTAAGCAATTCTCTGCCTCAGCCTCCCAAGTAGCTGGGATTACAGGTGCCCGCCACCACACCCAGCTAATTTTTGTATTTTTAGTAGAAATGGGGTTTCACCATGTTGGCCAGGCTGGTCTTGAACTCCTGACCTCGTGATCTGTCCACCTCAGCCTCCCAAAGTGCTGGGATTACAGGCATGAGCCACCGCGCCTGGCCCACCATGGACTTTTTATCACTTCATCTTAGAAGTGACATCACATCACAGCCGACACTCAAAGGGAAGGGATCACACAAGGGTGTGAGTGCCAACAGGCAAGCCCCTTAGGGCCATCTTAGAGTGCACACCTACCCCAGTGAGACTTTCAGCAAAGTCCCAGCCTCAGCCATGTCCCACAGGGAGCTCTGGAGTGTAAAACAGTCTCCAGGCAAGGAAACCGGGCTTTCACACTCCTGTCCCAGTCTGTTGTTGATAAGTCCCCCAAGGTGGAGTTTAACAGCCAGGCATTTCAGGTTCGTTCCATGGACAAGGCAGCTCCAGTAGCTGAAGAATAGGCCTCCAACGAAGGTCATGGGCATAAACTCTTCTCTTACAGCAACTCATGGTCAGATGCAGTGGCTCACACCTGTAATCCCAGCACTTTGGGAGCCCGAGGCAGGCAGATCACTCGAGGCCAGGGGTTTGAGACCAGTTTGGCCATTATGGGGAAACCCCACCTCTACTGAAAATACAAAAATTAGCAGGGCGTGGTGGTCCACACCAGTGGTCCCAGCTACTCAAGAGGCTGAAGCACAAGAAACACTTGAATCCAGGAGGTGGAGGTTGCAATGAGCCAAAGTCGTGCCACCGCACTCCAGCCTGGGCAACAGAGCGAGACTCTGTCTCAAAAAAAAAAAAAAAAGCACGCAGAGGTTGGGGGAAGCACCCCAAACCTGTAAAAGATCCAATGGGCTCTAGAGAGAGCATCAATAGTAACCCCTTAAAAGTGGGTAATTTGGAAACATTTACCAACATCAAGAATGCCTGTATCCTTTAATCATCAACCTCACTTCTAGAAATTTATCTTACAAACTCACTGAAGAAACACCCTGAATATCCATTAGTAGGGTCTGGTTAAATAAATTATGGTCTATTCATATACTGGATTATTATACAGCTGCTAAAAGAACTAATATGGGCCAGGCATGGTGGCTCATACCTATAGTCCCAACACTTTGGGAGGCCAAGGTGGGTGGATCACTTGAGGCCAGGCGTTCAAAACCAGCCTGGCCAACATAGGGAAACCCTGTCTCTATTAGAAATGCAAAAATTAGCCATGTGGGGTATCGCACACCTGTAATTCTAGCTACTCAGGATGCCGCAACAGGAGAATCACTTGAACCCAGGAGGCAGAGACTGCAGTGAGCCAAGATCATGCCACTGCACTCCAGCCTGGGCAACAGAGCGAGACTCTGCCTCAAAAACAAACAAACAAACAAACCCTAATATGAAAGATCTCCTAGACACATCATTAAGTGAAAACAGCAGAGTGTAAAATATTAACTGTATTGGAAACAAAGGAATTATCTGTGTGTATCTGGACTTGCAAAGGGATGGGAATTTTCAGGTGAGATAAACAATACATTATTATTGGTGAAAGGGACACTGAGAGCCTGGGGTGGGAGGGAGATTTTTCAGCTTATGTCTTTAGCAGTAATTGAATATTTAATTGTGTGCAGTGGCACAATCATAGCTCACTGCAGCCTTGACCTCCTGGGCTCAAGTGATCCTCCCAGCTCAGCCTCCTGAATAGTTGGGACTAAGGTACACACCCCCATACCTGGCTAATTTTTAAACTTTTTGTAGAGATGAGGTCTTGCTGTTGCCTAGGCAGGCCTCGAACTCCTAGACTCATGTGATTCTCCCACCTCAGCCTCTCAAAATGCTGGGATTACAGGCATGAGCCACCACACCCGGCATTGCAATAATTTTTAAATTGATTTTTAAACAAAAGAGAGGGTGAATCTGGAAACTCAAGTCCCTAGAAGCCACACATATGTTTGTGACTCTTCCTGTCACCTGGTTCTGTGCTATGGGGGCCCAGCAGAAGTGGTTTCTGACCCAGCCCAGAGTTGTCCCCGGGAAAACTGGTTTGCTTCAATGAGATTGTATTGCCTGTCTAATTTGTTTCTGCTTTGTGTTTTATAATTTGCTCTGAAGATTAAATTGTATTTTTTATTTTACTCTAAATTTTTTACAATAGCCGTTGGCCAAAAGCATTAATGATCTGATTTTGAGAGCTGTGTAAATTACCAGCCTGCACCAGCCCATTTCTGTCTTGCCCTGACTGGGTTGTCCTCCCCAGAGTCCCCTCTGGAGATCTGAGGAGCAAATCCAACCCCATGACTCCCACCCCTGCTGAAAGCTGCCATGACTCCCCACTGCTCTCAGCATAAGCAATAACAATAAGAGTACCACTCATTGAGTGCTGCCTACGGCCCCAGCCCTGAGGCTCATGCTTTACATGGGTTATTGCCTGGAGATTTCACAAAAGCCCTGGGAGGCAGAAATCATCTAAACCAGCAGTCTCCAACTTTTCTGGCACCACGGACAAGTTTCAAGGAAAACAATTTTCCCACAGAATGGTAGTGGGGTGGGGGAGTGATTTTGAGATGAAACCATTCCACCTTAGATCATCAGGCATTGGATTCTCATAAAGAGCACATAACCTAGATCCTTCACGTGCACAGTTCCCAACATGGTTCGTGCTCCTATGAGAATCTAATGCTGCTGCTGATCTGGCAGGAGGCAGAGCTCAGGCAGAGTAATGCTCACCTCCTGCTATGCGGCCCAGTTCCTAACAGGCCATGGACCCGTGCCAGTCTGTGTCCCCACGGTTGGGGACCCCTGATCTAAACAATTTTAAAGGTGAGAAAACTGAGTCACAGAGAGGTGGAGTTATTTTCCAAGTTTACACAGCCAGGATCTGGCTGAGCCCAAATCTGAAATCCTATTTGGCTCAAAGGGCTGAATCTGGGTTGAGAGACACATAAATAGGGCTGGAGAGTTCAGTAGGAGCAGATCTCGAAGCACCTGGTTGCTGAGGCTGAGGATAATGGGATCCAGAGGAAACAAGGACCCTGAGTCCTCTGCTCTCTGTTTGGAATGATCTCGGGTGCCCCTTTCAAGACCTGCATGGTCATTTCCCTCCAAAAAGTGTTTCCTGCTTTTCTAGTCCATGGTTATTCATTCATTCGTTCATTCATTCAATAAATTCACGTGCCAGATGCTGTTAAGCCTAGGGACACAGACCCAAATCAGACATGGTCCCACCCTCCAGGAGCTCTAAACTCTATATTCCAGGAGTATAAACCGACAGTGACAATTCAGAGATCCATGTTTAGGTTAGAGGAAGCTTGGGGAGCTGGGGAGTTGTAGGAGTATAAAGGAAATATCCAAACAGTCTGGGGAGAGGGGTTGGGGTCCAGAAAGACTCCCTAAGCAGGTGTCGCCTCAGCTCAGCTCTGAAGGTGGCAGATACCAAGGTGAAAGGAGGAAAAGGGATGGGAAACAGGTCAGAAAGAACATTCCGAACAAAGGGAACAGCATGTACAAAGGCTTGAAGGAGAGATTCTTGAAAGAAGAAACTGCCCGAATTGTCTTCTGCCAATTCCCCAGTGCCTAGAACATGGTCAGGCACACAGTGGATGCTTAATAAGTATCAGTTGAGTAAATAGAGCATGGCATGTTCAGGGGGCTGCAGGTGATTCAGGGCAACTAGATGATAACCTGCAAGGCAAGGAGAGATCATGCATGCAGAGGCTGGGGAGTTCCATAGGGGCCAGATTAGGAAAGGTCTGGAATAGCAAGTTTAATTCTGAGCACAAGAGAGCTGTTGATGGGTCTTGATTTGGGACAGGGGTTGGCAAGGAGGGTGCTTCATTGGAATGGTTTTGAAAGACGCTCTGGTTCATCATGTGGAAAATGACCTGGGAGGGGCCAGTCGCGATGGCTCATGTCTGTAATCCCAACACTTTGGGAGGCCGAGACAGGATTGCTCGAGCCCAGGAGTTCGAGACCAGCCCAGGCAACATGGCAAGACCCTGTCTCTACAAAAAATACAAAAATTGGCCAGGCATAGTGGCTCATGCCTGTAGTCCTAGCTACTCAGGAGGCTGAAGTGAGAGGATTGCTTGAGCCCAGAAGTTTGAGGCTGCAGTGAGCTGTGATTGCATCACTGCACTCCAGCCTGGGTAACAGAGTGAGACAAAAGAAAGAAAGAAGCAAAGAAGGAAGGAAGGAAAGAAGGAAGGAAGGAAGGAAGGAAGGAAGGAAGGAAGGAAGGAAGGAAGGAAATAAATAAACGAGCTCAATACCCCAAGCAATGCCTGCAACTAAGGATTCCTCCCAGGGAGATCACAGCCCATCGGCGTGGCTCAAGAGTTTGTGAACTGCAAAATCCAGCCTGGGAAGGTGGTCGTGTTCAACAACCCCACCTTCCTACAACCCCCACTAGTAGCTGTTGATATCACAGCTACTAACCATACCAACGAGATTCAAGATTATTTGAAACAGCTCACGGGAGCAAGAACGGTGCCTTGAGTCTTTATTGGTAAAGATGGTACAGGCAGATGCAGTGATCTAGTCACTATGCAACACAGTGGGGGACTGCTGACATGGTTAAAGCAGACTGGAGCTCTACAGTAACCACAGAGCAGGCCCCACACTGATGCCCCTCCTCAAGAGCTGGATGCCATTGCAAATGATGACATCACTTCTTGGTGGATGAATTTGGGGGCACAAACAGCTTTTTTTTCTTCTTTTGGCTCAGTATTTAAAAGTGGATCAACTTGTTCTTAACCACAGGGCCAAGAAGGTTGACGGACCATCTTGGTTTTCTTCTGGATACGCTCTTTGGTTTTCAGAAGACTGTGACAAGTTCTGGCCCAGGATTCGCTCACTGACCCTCAATTATTCTTTGTCTTTGGCACATGTTTCCTACTGTTCTCCATGTGTCAACATGCCTCTACCTCTAAGCCGGTGTTTTTCAACTATGTCTATCCAGACTCCTTCTCCACAATGATGAATCCATAGTTTGTTTTCTGCTACCACCCATTAGCTGAAATCATTTCACTGCTTGACTTTATGGAGTTGGTGTTATGAAATCAGTGGGTATTTTGAATGTGTTCTTTCAAATTACACACATCTCTCCACTCAACCCTACCCCATCCCATCTCACCTTGAGAATCACTGCTCTGAACCAGTGTTCTCCACCTTGTCCTCTCACAGATCTCATAGGAAATGTTCAACAATTCTGTGAAAGGTCTCAGGACCCAATTGGAGAAATCATATGAAAAGTTAAGCATAGTTGATCTTGGTGTCACATGGATCAGAGGCACAATTGCAGAGGCTATGGTCATGTGGGACACACTGTTATTTAAGATGGCCATCCAGATAATCCTGAACACTGTGTATTTATTTGATTTAGAGTACCAACAAGAATTAAAGCACAAAATGTAAAATATCTGAGAAAAACTTACACCCCCACCCCAAGAATGTATCTGTGAAAGAGCACCCCACACTTTGAAAACTGAGAATCCTTTATCATGAAGTTTGCGTGTTCTAGAATTATAAGATTGTTAATTTCCTTCTTCAGTCTCTAGTGAGAATGCTTAATTTATTTTCTAACAACAACAACAAAAAAAACCTATAGATTGAAAAAAACAAAAAGAAAATGACCTGGAAGAGACAAGGTTGGAGGCAGGGTGACCAGTGAGGAGGCTGGTTCCATAATTCAGATAAGAAAAGATGATTTAGAATCTCACCTTCTATCTTAGTACATTTTCTTTAGATTATAATGGAATACCTGAAACTGAGTAATTTATCAAGAAAATGAATTTATTTCTTACAGTTATGCAGGCCAGAGGTCCAAGATCAAGGGGCCACATCTGGTGAGGGCCTTCTTGCTGATAGGGACACTTCGCAGGGACCCTAGGTGACACAGAATATCACAGGGAGAAGGGGCTGAGCGTGCTAGCTCAGATCTCCTTCTTATAAAGCCTTCTTATAAATGGAAGGTTCTAGCAAGAGACGAAACTTAGCAGCAGTAGCAATAGACAATTTCAGTTGACCACAGACAAGTGTGGGTTCCAGCAGGGTCAGTGGTTCCAGTGGTGACCATAGAGTGGCTCCTGCTCAATGGCAGTGGCAGTCCCTCTCCCATGATAACCCATTAATCCATTAGCCCATCAATCCATTGATCCATAAATGGATTAATCCATTTATGAAGGCAGAGCCCTCATGATCCAATCACCTCTTAAAGGCCCCACCTCTCAATACTGCCACATTGGGAATTAAATTTCAACATGAGTTTTAAGGGGGCAAATATTTAAAACAGCACCTTCTAACCAGCTACCACACTGCCCACCTGCCCACTCAGGATTACTGAGAACCCCAGAATCTTGTCCAGCCCAGTACTGTCCTCCATGTTGACTCTCATCAGCATAGAGGAAATCCAAATATCACCTAGGTCTCCTGGTACTATACTCCTAGTAATGCTGCCAAAGATGGCACTTATGTCAAGGTGAGCGTGCGGGTTTTTTTGTACCTTTCCATTTATCCAAGGTATATAGGTATATCAGTCATTGTCCCATTGGAGAAATAGAAGGCCCTTTAGATATTTCAAGCAGAGAGGGACTGAATGCATAAAATTTATTACAAAATTGTTGGCCAGGAGAAGCAGAAGAGCAAACAGGAATAGAAGGTAGCACCCAATTATCAAGAAGCTGGTACACTCCAGGCTTGGCCCACAGGCCAGCACTCACTGCTGAGCTGCTGCAGGTGCTGCCACTGCCATTGAGCAGGAGCCACTCTATGGTCACCACTGGAACCACTGACCCTTCTGGAACCCACACTTGTCTGTGGTCAACTGAAATTGTCTATTGCTACTGCTGCTGAGTTTCGTCTCTTGCTAGAAGCTCCCATTAGCAGAACCTACTTGCCCCAGCTGATGAGATCATCTGACAAGTGTAGTTTGCGGACTTCTAGCCCCCACAATAACCACAGAGGATGGAAGCCATGAGAGCTATCAGCAAATAATTGGCCCACAAGGTGTCCAGTGTCAACAAAGCAAACACTTGAAGAAACCCTTTGAAACCATAAAACAGAAGTGGATGAATTTCTGTCCCTGTAGCACCAACATGGGTGCCAGAACAAATCTTTGAGATGGATGAGCCTGTAGGACCAAGCTTTTCTGAAGTTTAAGGAGCAGCAAAACTCTCCCCAGAAGTGGCAGCTACATATGTCCCAGAGAACAGCTCTCGTGAGGCCAGGAAGGGGACCTGTGGCACGCACATCCAAATCCTTCAGGGCAGCGGGTTCCTCCTCTCCACAGTCCTCTTGACAGCCCTTAAAGGCATACACAAAACCATCTGAGAAACCAATGTCTGCCCAGATCTTAATTTATGAAGTTGACTGAGTAATGACACAGACAGGCTAATACCATTGAAATCATTAATTCCTTACAGTTCCCAAGACAAGGGGGCATGCCACACCATACAGGGCCACATGGGAATCACCAGGATTGGTCAGCAGCAGGAGCAAGAGCAGCTACAGCCTACAGGTTTCCTTGAGAAAGGCAAAGCAGGGTAAATGGCTTGAGGATAGTTTGAATAATTCTGGGGGGTGGGAGGCATAAGGGATTTCTGTAGTTGTCTGGTGCCTGGCCCTGGGTTGATTCAGGACAGTGAAAATGATGCCTTGGTGCAATAGAGTTGGATTTTATTTTATTTAATTTTTTTGAGATACAGTCTCAATTTGTTGCCCAGGCTAGAATGCAGTGGCACAATCACAGCTCATTGCGGCCCCGACCTCTCAGACTCAAGCAATCCTCTT
Source organism: Mandrillus leucophaeus (assembly GCF_000951045.1). Taxonomy (NCBI): domain Eukaryota; kingdom Metazoa; phylum Chordata; class Mammalia; order Primates; family Cercopithecidae; genus Mandrillus; species Mandrillus leucophaeus. The sequence goes on from NW_012101477.1 coordinate 4,180,337, forward strand.
GCCTCAGCCTCCTGAGTAGTTGGGACCACAGGTACGTGCCACCACACCTAGCCCATTTTTAAACTATTTGTAGTGACTGGATCTCCCTATGTTGGCTAAGCTGGTCTGAAACTCCTCGGCCCAAGCAATCCTCCTGCCTCAGCCTCCCAAAGTGCTGCGATTACAGGCATGAGCCACTGCACCTGTCCTGACAGTTAAATTTTTTAAAGTGGTTCAGAGTACGGGGTCTGGATCACAGGAGAAATGTTGGCCCTGTGATTAATGGATGCCAAAGAGACAAGCACAGAATCTAAGAAAACACAGACAGGAAACCACTTTGAAATGACTAACCTTATCTTATTCTCAGGCATACACCCATTTTACAAATGGGAAAGGGAAAACGACCTCCCCAAAGTTTTACACTGAGTCTGAGTTGAGATGAGGACTCAGGCTACCTCTTGTCTTCCAACCCAAGCCCCTTTCCCTGGCTCCTTCAGGCTGGTAAGTGTTGGGGAGTATCTGCAAGGCTACATAAATCTTTCCCTGTACCCTTTTTGCTCTGTTCTCCCCATGCTAGCTGTCTGCAATGAACTTGTAGTCCCTGTCAGCTTTCTTGCCCCCGCCCACTACATGAGCCAAATCCTCTAAACACCACCTCTGCAGTAGCGGTTTCAGAAACCATTCTGGAACTGCTGTTTGCCTAAGAACCAGCTGCGCATGGTAGAAAAAGCAAAGGTAAAATGAACGTACTAGAGCTACATGTACCAGCGTGTCTTCATCTCAGGATTACGTAAGTCCAAACAAGCAAGTTGCAGAATGACAGGTCCATCCAAGACCCTTGCTCATCAGGACTTTTCTGCCCCCCGTCTTAGAGAAGAGATTCCCCCTGCCCCCATCACTCACACACTGCCCATTCCCAGTGTGTTCTGTCCCTCAAGTCTCAGCCGTAACGTCCCTTCCCTAGGGAGGCCTTCCCTGACCACCCCATTTGAGTTGCCTCCCTGCAGATAACGTCTCTCCACAGCATCTGTTTGCAATAGCAACTATTAGCTCGTTTATCTCCCCACTGTCTGTTAGCTTCCTGAGGGTGGAACCATGTCTGTCTTTATTTCAACTTTATTTCCAGTGCTTCAAACACATAAGGAACTCAATAAGTGAGTGTTGAATGAATGAATGAGTGAATGAATGAGAGTAAGCTCAAAGAGAAGGAATTACTCACGCCAAGGCTTCCCCGCCCCCACCCGTGGGCTCTTTCCCAGGCCCCACCCTCCCCAGGAGTTCAGGCTCCAAGATGGGTTCAACCTGCCTTGGAGGGCTCCCTGGCCCTCTCTTTCCCTCTGTCTGAAGTTTCCCATGCCCCTGAAATGGAAGGGCCCAGGAGACCTCCCCAGAATACCTGGACACCTGCCGCTGGAGAACGTCCTCCCCAGGGAAAAGGGACGCGGGGGGTGTGGGGAGGCGGAGGGGCCTCGCCTGCAGGGGAAGGGAGCGTGCGCAGCCCCCGCGCCCACCGCCTCCGTGAAGCAGCCACTGCAATCTGCAGCCTGACCTCAATTAGCCCAGTGCCTACGCGCGCCAATTACCGCGTCAATCACTGCGCCGGCTGCTGCAGAGGGGAGGTGGGGGAAGGAGGAGGGGAGAGGGCCTGGCTAAGAGCAGCCCTGGCCGCCCTGGACTGGCTGAAACCGGTCTAGACCTGGGGACGCCACTGGTGAGACCCCCCCTTTCTCTCCTCTAGCCCACCTCAGAGCTCAAGGGATCCCTCTCATCCCTGTCATCAATACTCCGGACTCATTCCAGATGGCCTCCCCCGCCGAACACCCACCCACCTCCCCGTGCTCCACACTGTTCTGCGCAACTGTGTGTGCCTCAGTTTCCCCATCCACTAGATTGTAAACTCCTGGTGAAAGAATTGATATCTTTTCTCTTGCACACTCTAAACACTTAATAGTAAAAATAAGATAAATAAAATAGCAAACCTATTATATGGGAATCAAAGTAATAACCCAGAAGAGAGGAATCTCCAGCGCCTGAAACACGTGAGGCTAAAGTAAGATGTCCAGGGAATTACGGAGGATTGGCACACAGTGAGTGCATCATAAATGCTGTTATCACCTCCCTCCATTTATTCAAACATCTGATGACACTGATGCAGGACAGGCAAGCCCCCAAATTGGGGCTTAGCCCAGAAGGATTCTTGGCTTCACCCAGGAAAGAATTCAAGGGCGAGCTGGTTGTGTTAGCAACTTTTATTGAAGCGGCAATGTACACAGCCACAGAACCAGTACTGATCCTTGCAGAGCAGGGCTACCCCATAGGCGGCGTGCCCAGAGTAGCAGCTTAGAGCCAGTTCTACACTCGTATTTATACCCATTTTTAATTATGTGCAAATTAAGGAGCAGTTGATGCAAAAATGTCTGGGATGAGGATGATCACTTCCAGTTTGTCCAGTGGTTGCCATAAACAGGGTCAGTAACTTCCAGCTGTTGCCACGGCAGTGGTAAACTGACCTGGCACACTGGTGAGCCTATCTTCCAGGAGGATGCTTTGTTTGGGGAGGGGCTTCCATGCCAGACCTGTTTTAGCTAGTCCTCAATTCGGCCCAGTGTCCAAGCCTGGCCTCTGGAGTCTAGCGCTGCCTCCTACCACAACACTATCTCTGTGCCAGGCTCTGGGCTGGATGCCATGCCAGGGACCCACCAGGAGGCTGGGTTGGTGCACACAGGAGGTCATGGTCTGCTAGTTTTGACTGGATTGTTGAGGTTTGTCTTCTCCACATCCTCATTTTTCAAGCCCTGAAGCTTTTTTGACCTTGTAAAATATGAGATGGAGGCAGGAAGATGGGACCAAAGATTGAGACACTTGGGTCGGAGCTCACTAAGGAGACAAAAGTCCCAGCCCCCATCCTTAGGAACGTCCTGCCCTGCAGAGCAGTCAACTTTTTTTTTTTTTTTTTTTTTTGAGACAGGGTCTTACTCTGTCACCCAGGCTGGAGTGCAGTGGTGCGATCATAGCTCACTGCAACCTCCACCTCCCTGGCTCAAGCGATCCTCTGGCCTCAGCTCCCTGAGTAGCTGGGTCCACAGGTGCATGCCACCACGGCCAATTAATTTTTATTTTTATTTTTGTTGTAGAGATGGGGCACGGGGTGAGGAGTGTCTCTCTAAGTTGCTCAGGCTGGTCGCAAACCTCGGCCTTCCGAAGTGCTGGAATTACAGGTGTGAGCCACCATGCCTAGCCAGACAACATCCTGCTGACTGTGCAGGACAAAGCTGCCCTAGTTAGGTCTCCCCAACACACTTTCTGTGTTCCTTCTCTGGTGCCTTTGGAAGACCTCCCCTCGCCAACTCCCTGCCTCTGGTGCAGCTGTAATCAGGACGCTGCCCCACCATGACTCCAGCTAACCAATTAGAGTCCCCCATCAGCCTACCCAAGTGATTGGCCCGAGGATGGGCATGTGACCCCAGCAAATCCAATCAGAGTTTGCCCTGGGATTGCTATAGAGAAAGATGCTCTTAGGGTTGCTGAAGTGGGGAGATTGAGTTGGGGTTGCTGGCGGCCACTTTACTGGCCATAGACAGAGCCCGTCTGCATAAATGAAGCTAAGCCTGGGAAAGATGGAGAGAGAGACAGAGACATTGTTTGAGCCCCTGGCTCTCTCAGTTACTTGACACAACCAATTGAATCTTGCTCAAGCCGGTGGAAGTCGGGTTTGTGTCAGTTGCAACCAAGAGTCTTTTGTCTATTTTGAGACAGTCTCCCTCTGTCACCCAGGCTAGAGTGTAGTGATGCGATCTCCACTCACTGCAACCTCTGCCTCCCAGGTTCAAGTGATCCTCCCACCTCAGCCTCCCAAATAGCTGGGACTACAGACACATACCACCGCACTCAGCTAATGTTTCTATTTTTTGTAGAGACGAGGTTTGCAATGTTGCTCAGGGTGGTCTCAAACTCCTGAGCTAAAGCAATCTGCCCACCTCGGCCTCCCAAAGTGCTGGGATTACAAGCGTGAGCCGCCACGCCCAGCCCAAGAGTCTTTTACTTTCCAGAATTTCTACACTGGGCACATCAAATGATTATTACCAAACACATAGAGAGAGATGCTCTTAGAAGCGCTCAGGTACAAAGGTGATGTCCACCATTCTCTGTTCACTTGTGCTTTTATATCATTTCTACAGTAAGTATTACTTTTGTGATACCAAACAAATAGCAATTATTTTAAAACATACTTTACCTATGATTTTGGGACATAATGATGAGTCTCAGAAGTTGGTGCTGTATGTTTCTGTTTATGCAAGGTTCACAACCAGGCAAACTGTGTCTACGGTACCAGAGGTCAGAAGGGTAGTTACCTCTGGGGGGATGTGGAATGAGAAGGGTGCAAGGGAGCCTTCAGGGTTGATAGAAGCATTATCTTTACCTGGGTAAAAGTCACACAGGTGTATGCATACATAAGAGTCATTGGCTGGGTGTAGGGGCTCACGCCTGTAATCCCAACACTTTGGGAGGCCAAGGCGGATCACTTGAGGTCAGGAGTTCAAGACCAGCCTGGCCAGACATGGGGTGAAACCCCATCTCTACCAAAAAAAAAAGCAAAATATTAGCTGGGCGTGGTGGCACGCACCTGTAATCCCAACTACTCAGGAGGCTGAGGTAAGAGAACTGCTTGAACCCAGGAGGCAGAGGTTGCAATGAGCCGAGATCACATCACTGCACTCCAGCCTGGGTGACAGAGCAAGACTCCATCTCAGAAAAAAAGAAAAAAAAAAGTCATTAAACTGTATTTAAAGATGTGTATATTTTACTGAGTATGTACTATACCTCAATAAAATTTTGGAATAGAATAACATATATTCATATCTCTGGGTACCTTATAGCTCCACAAAGCTCCTTCACCGAGCCCACTATCCCACTCACATTTCACATGAAAAATAAGAAATTTTTTCTTTATTAGGGTTCTGGTATACAGCAACAATAAAACAACTTACGTTGCCGAGCATGATGATATATGCCTGTAATTCCAGCTATCCAGAGGCTGAGGCAGGAAGACTGCTTGAGCCTGGGAGTTCAAAACCAGCCTGAGCAACACAGCAAGACACCTGTCTGAAAATAAAGGTATACATAAATATTTTTTAAATAAGTAAATAAAGCAACTTACGACCAGGTGCAGTGGCTCACACCTGTAATCCCAGCACCTTGGGAGACCGAGGCAGGTGGATGACCTGAGGTCAGGAGTTCAAGACCAGCCTGGCCAACCTGGTGAAACCCCATCTCTACTAAAAATGCAAAACTTAGCTGGGTGGGATGGCGGGCACCTGTAATCCCAGCTACTCAGGAGGCTGAGGCAGGAGAATCGCTTGAACCTGGGAGGCTGAGGGTTGCAGTGAGCTGAGATCACGCCACTGCACTCTAGCCTGGGCAACAGAGCGAGATTCTGTCTCAAAAAAAAAGAAAAAAAAAACTTAAGTAAATTAAAATAATGATAGACAAGATCATGGGGGCCACAACCCTCTCCCGTCACCACCTCTGGGAAGCTTTTCTTCCCTGAGAGACCCTGCAGGGATTGTCGCTGCCCCCGCGATGCTATGACTATGGCAGAGTAGATGTGAATCAGTCTGGCAAACCTGACAGAGCTGCATCCTCCTCAAACAGCCTGGCATTTGGAACAGAAAAGCCCGCTTTCCCAGCAAAAGTGATTTCTAGTATTAATGGGCGGAACCTTCTCCCGGATTGATCCCCCTTTTCACAGGACTAATTATAGATTTATTAATATTTATGGGTCTCTAGTCACAGCCGATAGTTCTTATTTGAGGACATTAAGCCTTATCTCACTACCTCCAGGAAGGGACACTTGAAACCAGCTCTAATTGGGTGACCTGCAATCAAGATAGAAGGGAAAAAATGACAATAGCTCGCCTGTTGCCATATATTAAAATACGGTCCACCCAGCTTAATGATTATCTTTAGAATTAATAATCTTGCTAGTTCAGGTTTGGCCCTAATAGCAGGAAATCGTATTAAATACTTTGCTAAGAGCAATCAGCTTTTTGATAAGGCTAATGGCCCTGCCCCTGGCTGTTTCTTATCCCTGAGCTCTCTGTTTTCTTTCCCCAGCAAAAGGCCAGTTTGTTCATATCCCTTGTCATCTAAAGTCAGCATCACCTGATGCTGTCTCCTGATGGGGCTCCTGCTGCCTCTCTCATCCCCATCCTATCCATCTTAGGTGCTGCGACGTGGTTCATCTTTGGAAGTTGCAGCTCTGGCCTCGCCATGCCCCTACTCCACAATCTTCAGGGGCTCCCCATTGTCTACTGTATGAGTGGACATCTAGCCCTTCGAAATTCAGTCCCAACTGCTCCATACTTTGTTCTCTGCAAGGACCCTAACTTTTAGCCACACTGGACAGTTCCTTTCTGTTTCCAGAACACACCCACAGTATCAGAAATAACATGGGCTTGGGAATTGGAGCGCCTAGAGTCAGATCCCACTGCCAGTTGTTTAACCTTGTACAAAATGCTCAACTGCTTTGAGCCTGTTTCCTCATCTGCAAGATGGAGATGATAATATTGTCTACCTCATATGGCTTGTTGTAAGGATTGTATGTGATCAAGCAAGCAAAATGTCCCAGCCAGGTCTGGTATACCCTGGTGGACAGTTAACACTTGTGCCCACCCTCCCCTAATTCTGCAATTTTACGTCCCTCTTCCTGGAGTGCCGAAGAGTGCGGGCTTCAGAGCTCAGGTAGCTGAAAATTCAAACTCAGGCGTGGGTGATCTTGGGCAGGAGTCTTAATCTCTTTAAGTCTCACTTTCTTCTTCCATGAAATGGGTGTGATAGTCCCTACTACCTATTGCTGTTACAAGCTTTAAAGAAGACCATGCAGGTGAAACACCTACAGTGCCTGGCACACGGTAAATTCTCAGTAAATATTAGTTACATTGTTGTTACATTCCCAGCTATCAAAGCAGCAGTCAAAACCCTTCTCTTCCAGGAAGCCCTCCTGCACCTCTTTTTCTGACTCTGCCTTGTGATATTTTGTACTTCCCATGAGGCAGCTGGGCACTTCCATCCTCCCCCTCGGCCACCCCCAACTGGCCTTAGAGTACCCAGGGATCAAGTTGTGCCTCTGTCTCGATGTCTTGGGTGCCTGGCATGAAGTTCGGCACAGAGCAAGTGTTCAAATGTTGTCTCAATGACAGTAACCGCTGCTGAGCACTGAATGCCCACTATGTGCCAGGCACTGTGGTGGGCACTCTCAAGAAATTAACTCACATAGCAATGGATTTTTAACATTCATAGCAATTAACAAGCAATTATTTCATTCCCTATAGCAATGAATAGCAATCCATTCTTACAAACAACCCCATAAGGTGGGTTCTATTAGTGTCTCCAGTTTGTGGGGCAGGAAACTGAGGTGTGGAGAGGTGAAATGACTTGATAAAAGTCACACAGAACATAAAGGATTCAAGGGTCAAGTGCAGCCTGGGGCTGCCAAGGGCCTTCACCCCCAGCAATAAGGAACCGGAGTTGGCAGTGTTTCCCTAAGCTTATCTCAGGCAGCCCCAGTGACTGCAGCTGTGACTTTCTTTCCCCAAGGTGGAGATCAGTGCCTACTGTGTGCCCACATCTAGGCTAGGCCCTCCCCAACATTATCTCCCTAAATTGAGCACTGTTACCTCATGTTGCACTGATGGCAACCAAGGCTCAGATAGGTGAAGTGACTTGCCCAGGGTCACACAGCAAATAAGTGGAGGATTGGGGATTTGAACCTAGGTCCAGGGACCTCCAGTCTCCTTCAAGACTGGTGAGCTCAATCAGAAGGCTGAAGCTTGAGTTCCAGTTCTTGCTGGACTGCAGAACAGTCCTGACCTCTGTGCCCCTTTCCTAGAACCTTGGCCCTCTGCCCTGTGATCAGCAGCCTCTCCTCTTGGAGTGAAGGAGGGTTCTGGGCCCTTCTCTGTGTCCTCCAGGTCTCTCTCCCCATCACCAGCTGGGGTCTTATCTTAAGAACAACAGAATTACCTTCCTGGGATCCAGACCTTACCCTGCCCAACTCTGACCCTTGTTCCCTTGGGTTGAGGTCACCTAACTCCACCTGGTCGGCCTCCTTGAGACTCAAACATTGTGACTGGGAGCCAGAGGCAGGCATTCACCTGAACTCTCCTTCCTGGCAACCAATGTGCGTAATGGAAGAGAAATGTGCCAAGAGCTATGTGGGTTTGGGGAGGAAGGCTCTGCCTGGGCACAGCATGACAGGCTGTCTGAAAAAGGGAATTGGAAGCTGGTCCTGGAAAGGGGAAATTCACCAGACAGAGGTGGGAAACCAAAGTCTTTGAGGCAGAGGGGCCAGGAAACACAGGGAGGCATGGCATCACACGCTGTCTTAGGAAAACAGCTGGAGTGGAGGCGTGTGGGTGGCATCAGCCAGAGTCAAGACCAGTGAGGAAATCCGCGGGAGGTGACGTGGGGAGGAGGTCTGCAATTCCAGAAGATGAACAGGAACTGGGGCTCACCCTTCCATGTAGAGGGGTCAAGGAGCAGTGCAGCAAGGAGCCTCCCAGACCCCAAGAACGACTGCCTCCTGTCACCTTCCCACTCACAGCAGCCATCACTGGAACAGCGTTAAGGTGCTGCTGACAGGTGCCACCGCAGGCACCACTATTGCCAGGGGGACCTGACAGCCGCTCCAGCTGTCTCCCATCAGAGAGAACACACATCTGAGACCAGACTTGATGAGGTTGTCTCTCCCATCAGAGAGAACACACATCTGAGACCAGACTTGATGAGGTTGTCTCCAGACAGGTGTCTGCAGAGAAAGAGAGGGCGTGCAACAGGCCACTATTACAATGCATTCCCCACCCATCTGCCCAGCGGCACCACCCAACAAGAGGCTCCTAAGCACCAGAGACTCTCTGAGGGTCTTTCTCAGGCTCCCTCGACCTTTCTGGCTCCTGCAGATACACAAACACGCCCTTAAACAGGTCTGAGAGCCCCTCTATGTGCAATATGACAAATACATAATGTGCATGGACACTGGCACACACGAGCACTCAACAGATGCATCTGCACTAGAGTATAAGCACGCACAAAGGCTGGGTGTGGTGGCACACACCTGTAATCCCAGCACTTTGAGAAGCCAAGGAGGGAGGATCACTTGGGCCCGGAAGTTCTAGACCAGCCTAGACAACATGGTGAAACCCCATCTCTACCAAAAATCAAAAAAATTTAGCTGGATGGGGTGACAGGCACCTGTAGTCCCAGCTACTCGGGAGGTTGAGGCGGGAGGGTCCTTGGAGCCCGGGAGTTTGAGCCTACAGTGAGCCATATTCAAACCACGGCACTCTAGCCTGGGTGAGAGAGCAAGACCCCTGTTTCAAAAAAAAAAAAAAAAATTCATGCGTGAACATGCACACGTGTACATACACATTCATGCCAATTTCCAAACAGAAATGCTTCCACAGACACACACAGACATGGGTATACACATGTATTCATACTTTGATTCCCATATACTCATGAACACGGATGTGCACACCACATTCACAGTCATAGACCCAGTGTTTAAATCTGGGTTCTCTCCAAGGAAAAGTCTAAGACTGGGATTTGGGTGCACGTAGTTTATGTGGGATCCCAGGAATCTCAGCAAGGATGACAGGAGACAAATGTGTATTCGGAGTGAGTTACCACCTGGGGTCTCTGGGGCTCCGTCCTGCTAGACATCCTCTGAGAGACCATGTGAGACGCACTTCAGAATTGTCTCTGAAGGGCAAGGAAGTTGTTGGTGCTTCTCTAAAATTCCTGGTTGGTTTTCTGTTGTTGTTGTTGTTGTTGTTGTTGTTGTTGTTGTTTTGAGATGGAGTCTCGCTCTGTCGCCCAGGCCGGAGTGCAGTGTCAAGATCTTGGCTCACTGCAACCTCCACCTCCCGGGTTCAAGTCATTCTCCTGCCTCAGCCTCCCAAGTAGTTGGGATTACAGGCACGTGCCACTATGCCTGGCTGATTTTCTTTTCCTTTCTTTCCTTTTTTTTTTTTTGTATTTTTAGCAGAGACAGGGTTTCGCCATGTCTCTGCTAAAATAGTTCAGCCAGGCTGGTCTCGAACTCCTGACCTCAAGTGATCCGCTCGCCTTGGCTTCCCAAAGTGCTGGGATTACAGGCATGAGCCCCCACACCTGGCTTTCTCTACAACTCCTGTTCCTTGCTTGCTGAGGGATGATCCTGGGCACTAATTCTGCATTTCTGGGCTAAGCACACCCAGGAAGAACCCTTCGATAGAGACACAGAAAACCACTACTGTGTGCAGGGGCTGTCCAGAAGGGACCTGTGAGGTCCACTGAAAGTATCACCACATCCAGGATATATCCTGATACATGAACTCTCCAAAACACGTGATCAATGTTTGCAGATTCCAGGAGCCACATGTTAAACATGTTAACATCCCTGAAATTGAGATATGCCTTACAATTAAAATCAAGTATTGTTTTCTTCCTTTTAGTACATAAAATACTGTTTTCATTAATAGAATCTCAAACTTAGTGAAATATTTATTATAGGCTGGGCACAGTGGCTCACACCTGTACTCCCAGCACTTTGGGAGGCTGAGGCGAGCAGACGACTTAAGGTCAGGAGTTCAAGACCAGCTTGGCCAACATGGTGAAACTCCATCTCTACTAAAAATACAAAATTAGCCGGGTGTGGTGGCACATGCCTCTAATCCCAGCTACTCTGGAGGCTGAGGTGGGAGAATCACTTGAACCCAGGAGGAGGAGATTGCAGTGAGCTGAGATCGCACCACTGCACTCCAGCCGGGGTGAGAGAGCGAGACTCCGTCTCAACAAAACAAAAACAAACCAAAAAAACAGAAAATTTATTTTATACATATGTATGCTACCATGTGCCTAGAGTATCTCTGGAAAGATACTCAAGAAACTAAGAAAATTGCATGAGAGAACATTGGCTTTTATGACTGTTTTATTGAGATATAATTCATATGCCATAAAATTTATCCTTTTAAAGTGTGCATTCAGTGTCTTTAGTATATTCACAAAGTTGTACAATCACTGTTTAATTCCAGAACATTTCCATCACCTCAAAAAGAAATCCCATACCCATTAGCACTTAGACCTCACTTCTCCCTGCTCCCAGCCCCAGGCAACCATCAATCTACTTACTGTCTCCATGGAGTTCCTTATTTTAGATCTCTCATATAAATGGACTCATACAATGTGTGGCCTTTTGTGTCTTCTTTCACTTAGCATAATGTTTTCAAGGATCATCTATGTTGTAGCACCTTTCTTTTCATGGCTTAATAATACCCTGTTGTGTGGATAATGCCACATTTTGTTTACACATTCATCAGCTAATGGATACTTGAGTTGCTTATACCTTTTGGCTATTATAAATAATGTTGCTGTGAACATACATTAATAAATTTTTGTGTGCAAATGGTTCATTTGACTTGGATGTATACCTGAAATCGCTGGGTCATATAGTAACTCGGTCCAACTTTTTGAGAAACTGACATAATGTTTCCATTTTATATTCCCATCAGTAATGTACGAGGGTTTCGATTTCTCCAAATCCCTGCCAAGTAATACCTGTTATTGTCCTTTTTTCATTATTATACCCATCCTACTAGGTATAAAGTGGTACATTCATTTATTTCCTCTTTAATTTTTATTATGTAACTGTCTCTGCTTACTTTGGATTTAGTTTGCCCCTCTTTTTCTAATTTCTTTATGGAGGAAGTTTAGGTGACTGATTTGAGATCTTTCTTTATTTTAATATAGGTGGTTGTAACTGTAAACTGTCCTCTAAGTACTGCCTGAGCAGCATCCCATAAGTTGTGGTATGCTGTGTTTTCATTTTCATTCATCTCAACATATTTTCTAGTTTTCCTTGTTATTTCTTTTTTGACTAATTGGCTAGTTAGTAGTGTGTTGTTTATATTTTCACATTTTTTGGAAAGTAAGGACTTTCCCAAAGTTGTTTCATTATGTTTTTATAATTAATTTCATTTTATGTGGTCAGAAAACATATTTTGTATGATTTAAATTCTTTTAAATGCATGAGGCTAGTTCTGTGACCTAACATATTATCTGTTTTAGAAAATGATCTGTGTGCCCTTGAGAAAAATGCTGTTGTTGAGAGGAATATTCCATAGATGTCTGTTAGGTCAAGTTAGTTTTTAATATTGTTCAGGTCTTTCATTTCCTTGTTGATCTTCTGCATAGGTATTGTATTCATTATTAAAAGTAGAAGATTAAAGTTTCCATCTGTTATTGTTGAATTGTCTATTTCTGCCTTCAATTCTGTCAGTTTTTGCTTCATATATTTTGGGACTTTATTATTCATGTCTGCCATTTTACTTTGCCATGTGTATATCTTGTGTCTTTTTGTTCCTCTATTCCTCCAATGCTACCTTCTTTTGTGTTAAACAGATAATTTCTAGCATGCCTTTTTTTTTTGAGACAGAATCTCACTCTGTTGCCCCGGCTGGAGTGCAACGGCATGATCTTGGCTCACTGCAACCTCCACCTCCCGGGTTCAAGTGATTCTCATGCCTCAGCCTCCTGAGTAGCTGGGACTACAGGCGCCCGCCGCCATGTCTGGCTAATTTTTGTATTTTTAGTAGAGCCGGGGTTTCACCATGTTGGCCAGGCTGGTCTTGAATGCCTGACCTCAAGTGATCCACCCACCTCGGCTTCCCAAAGCACTGGGATTACAGATGTGAGCCACCGTGCCTGGCTACTAGTATACCATTTTGATATCTGGTTTTGTTTCTTTTATTTTTTGAGTTATTTTCTTAGTGGCTTCCCTAGAGATTACAATCAATATATTAACTTAAAATAATCTAATTTGGTTCAATACCAATATAATTTCCATAGTATACTAAAATATTGCTCCAATATGCTTGCATTTCCTCCCTCCTCTTTTATACTATTGTTGTCATACAAATTATATCTCTGTACATTACAAGCCCATCAGCATAGCTTTATAATTATTGCTTTGTGCAGTTATCTTTTAAATAAGATAGAAGAAAAAAGTTATAAACAAAATTACATTTATGTAGCCTTATATCAGCCTATGTAGTTATTGTTCCTCCTTACTTCTGTACTTTACTTCTGTAACCTTTGCTTCTTCATGCAGATTCCAGTTACTGTTCTTTCATTTCAACCTAAAGGACTCCCTTTGGTATTTCTTGTAAGGCAAGTCTTCTAGTAATAGATTCTCCAATATTTTAAATCTAGGAATGTCTTAATTCCCCCTTTTGAAGAATAATTTACTGGGTGAAGAATTCTTCGTTAGTAGTCTTTCTTTCAGCACTTTGAATATTCATCCCACTGCTTTCTGGTCTTCATGGTTTCTCATATAAAGTCAGCTGTTAATCTTGAGGACTGCTTGCACCTGGTGAATCACTTTTATCTTGAGGCTTTCAAGATTCTCTCTGCTTTGGGCTTTCAACAGTTTGACAATGAAGTGCCTAGATACAGACCTTTTTAAGTTTATCTTTCTTGGAGTTTGTTGCACTTCTTGGATGTGCAGATTAATGTTTTTTGACTAAATTTGTGGAGGTTTTTGTCATTATTTCTTCAAATATTCTTTTTTCCTCATCTCTCTCTCCCATCTTTCTGAGACTCCCATTTTGCACATGTTGGTACACTTGGTGGTATCCCACAGGTCTCTGAGGCTCTAGAGTTCACTTTTTTTATTCTGTTTCTCAGATTGGTCCAGTGACCAGATCCCATCCTGAAGCTGTCTAGGGCCTCCCACCTACCTCGTGCCATCAGTCATGTCATTAGCACACAAAAGATACTAATTACTCTGGAGATTCCAAAAATTTTAGGAGCTATATCCCAAGAAACAGGTAGAACTCCAAATAACACAGTTTTCAAAAATATCACAGAGATAGGGAGAGAGAAATGGGATTAAGGCAGGTTAAAACATCATGGTGGTGGATGCCTATGGTGCCAGCTACTCAGGAGACTGGGAGGTGGGAGGATTGCTTGAGCCCAAGAGATTATGGCTGCCATGCCACGATCATGCCACTGCACTCTAGCCTGGGTGACAGAGCAACACCCTGTCTTAGAAAAACAAAAACAAAACATCATAAAGCTCATGGTCTTACCAAGATTCAGCTATTTTAAAATAAACACTCCTCAGATTGTTGTAAGCTTTTAATTTCCAGCATTTCAAAAAAGTATATTGGAGAGTTTCTCCAGTATTTTCATTGCTTTTATGAAGCAGCAGATTTTTGGAAGTCCTTCCTCCACCATTCAAAAAGAGACTGGGACATGGACTTTTCTTATGTATCTTTTTTAATTGTGTGAAGCTTTTATCATGTCCAGGTATTACCAAATCAAAAAACACAATAAATATAAAAATGAAATAGGGTACATACAAATCTCCATGTGCACACACAGCACCCAGGAGCCCACATGTATCAGCATAGAAGTGCCTGTAACACACATTCATTCATCCATGCTGTGTAGTGGCAGGGTCAGCTCTGGGTTTCAGGAGTCTCCCCAACCCCTGGTTGCTATGGGGAGCTTAGAGGGGATGAGATGGAAGGCAGAGAAGTCAAGAATAGGCTGGGGAGTCATCTGGCAGCAGTGATGGTGTGGCATGGACTTGGTCCAGGGGGAGCTACACGCATGTCCACAGCTACTAACTCCTCAGGACCCCATGTGCACACCGATTTAGGCATGTGCACACCAGTCTAGGCATGTGCATATGTAGATACAGGGTCCATGCATTCAGGCATGCATGCATCCAGCAGCATGCTGTTCAAGTTAAAGAGAAATGTAGTACAGATGTCCCAGAAGGGCTGGGGGACTGGATTATAAACCGTAAGGGGACTTGGTGAATAGGACAAGATTCTGGAGTGGAGGGGAAAAGGAAGATTCAGTTTTCTGGCCTGATGCCCTGGGCCCACCAGCTTCGCTCTATCAGGCCAACCCATGCACCACATTCTGCTCTGGGACACCCTTTTCCAGCTATGCTGACTCATCCTGGTCCTTCCGGAAACCTATCTCTAGGATAGGGCACAGTTTGTCAGCCCCTCGTAGAGCTGGCAGGGGGGTGTCATCCTTGGTCACCCTGATTTGTTATCAGCCCCTTCTGTGTCATTCTAGGTCACTTCCCTTCCTTATGAGCAATATCTGCAGATAAGAGTAATGTTTGTATCTTGACCTACCCCACCCCTGGAGTTAATCTTATCATGCACTCTGGATCACTCCACTGCAGAGAGTACACAGGCAAAGGCTAGAAGCTTGCTGGGTAAGCTCCCGGATGTCACAGGCATGACTAGCTCATCCCCAACCCCTTCTGACACCAAAGATTACAGGCCTTCTAAGTCCAAGATGCTACAGTTCAGGATTTTTCAAAACACAATTTCTTTTTGTTACGAATTACTTCAGACATTCAAAGAATAAATTAAAGACCGATGTGCCCATGATCCAGTTTTAACTTATATTAAAATTAGGCCTGACTTGCTTGAGTTCTTACCTTTTATTTATTTTTTAAAATGTATTTTGTCAGCAAACAAGCGTATTCGTTCCTTCTCTGGTTGATGAGCATCTGGGTCGCTTCCAGGTTTTTGTTATTGTGGGCAGAACCGTTATAAGCATTCTTGTCATGTCTGCTGCTGCGGTGTGTGCAAGAATTTCTCTTGGGTATTTACCTAGGAGTGGAATTGCTGAATATTCACCTCCACGAGATACTGCCAAACTGTTTTCCAATGTAGTTGCATCAGTTTGCACTCCTCCAGCAGTGTCG
>NW_012101477.1:4197367-4207980 GCF_000951045.1 Mandrillus leucophaeus
CCAGATAGCTCTGTCTTCCAGGCTGCAATGCAGTGGCACAGTCTCAGCTCACTGCAACCTCTGCCTCCCAGGTTCAAGTGATTCTCCAGCCTCAGCCTCCCAAGTAACTGGGATTACAGGCATGTGCCACCATGCCCAGCTAATTTTTAGTAGAGACAGGGTTTTGCCATGTTGACCAGGTGGGAATAATCTTTTCTCTAACAGATGTGACCCAGCTCCCAGTTACCGCTAGGATCCCCAATGCAGTCCCCTCAGCTGGGTTTCAGGAGAGGAGTCAAAGGGAAACCTGGAGCCCTCGAGCCTGCAGGCCTCTGAGAAAGGAGTCCCATCCCATCTCCAGGCCTGAGGGTGAGGTCAGAATCCACAACCACATCTGGAGGACTTGAGAGAAATGGCAGCCTGTGCCCCACTCCAGGCTGAGCCCCAGTCTGGGTCCACAGGTCTGATATGGCCCGGCAGAGGCCCCTGTGCCCAGCATGGTGTGGGAGCATCAGAGAGACTCAAAAGACCAGAGTGACCTTGTGGACAGCGGCACGCCATGGTGACCAGCCACTGAGGGTCAGAAGGGGCAGCACGTCTTGATGGGCAGACAACTAAGGAGTCACCTCTCCTCTCCCATGACCTGTGGCAGTCCCCCCAGTATCATCCAGCCCCATGAAAGAGGGAAGCCCAGTCCGCCTGGGTTTCTTCCATCCTGGCAGAACAGAGCTTGAAAGGCAATTTCGATGCATTCTTTAAAACCAAAGGAAGCTCCATTTCTTGCACACCTGGGGTGTGGGTGGAGAGTTACACTGGTTGCATTCAGAGCTGAGGAATCTAGTTTTCTAGGAAAACAAGCTTTCCCGGTTCTAAGATTCTAAGCTCCCCAGACCTCTAGGTTCAAGGACAATTTGGAAGCAGGAAATGTGCAGCTTTGGGGCTCCTGAGGCTTCTGTCAGAGATACATCCATTTTCCTGACTCTCCCAGGCGCTACGAGACAGCTAAAGATAAGAGATCTGGGAAGAAGTCCCCCTACATCCCTCCCCAAGATTCTCTTGGCCTTGACAACTCACTGTACCAGAGGGGAAACTGAGGCCCACAGGGGTCTGACTTTGCCTTGGTCACACAGTCAGCATAGACCCAGGCCACCTCACACATACCCTCCTCCCATGCCCCCTCAATGCCCCTACCCCAAGTCTGGGCTGCCCCCTTGCCTCTGCCCAGGACAATAGACTTAGGTGGGAGCCAGGGGCCCACAGGGAATGGTTGTCTGTGATCCCCAATTCCAGGCAGGCATGGCCAGCTCCCTAGGCCCCAGGTCTCTTGCTGCCAAAGGTTGTCATCCATTTTCTGTCCACCACATTTGTCTGCAAACCATGAAGAAAAATCACTCCCATCTGTGTGCCTCAGCTGCCACTGTGATATATGACTTCCATCAGAGACCCCTCCTCCCCAGATAGCACCCTCCCTCTCCCCCAAACTCCCCAAGGCTGGGGGTGCGGGCAGGGGGAAATGGAGTGATACTGAAGCGGCTAATGGTGGTGTGCTTTCAGAGACTGTTTAGGAGATGATGCCCCATCTTGACTTTGTGGAGGGAAGAGGGTGTAGACACTGCGGATCATTGCTGTGCAGCCTGTCACCTCTGCATATGATGACACCTCCCCACCTCCTGAACCCAAAGCCACACAAGTTCTGTTTACAACTTGGTTTTTTGTTTGTTTGTTGTTTGTTTGAGACAGGGTCTCGCCCAGGCTGAGTGCAGTGGCGCGATCTCAGCTCACCACAGCCTCAACCTCCTGGGCTCAAGTGATCCTCCCACCTCAGTCTCCCGAGTAGCTGGGACTATGGGAACATGCCACGATACCCGGTTAAGTTTTTATTTTTTGTAGAGGGAGGGGGTCTCACTATGTTGCCCAAGCTGGTCTCCTGGGCTCAGTGATCCTCCCACTTTGACCCCCCAAAGTGCTGGGATCATAGGCATGAGCCCCTGCACCCAGCCTGTTTACTGTTCTTACTTCATTTGCTCCTTCTGTCATCTCAGAGGGGCTCCTCATGAGACCAATCTTAGTTACATTTACCCTTTGTGCCGAGCCCTGTGCTGGGGCACTGGGAACCCACAGCCACAGTCCTTGACCAGCCTCAGCATCTCATGACAGAGCCAGACATGCAAGAATAAAGGCAGTGTGGAAATGCAATCACCACAAACTTCCTGGGTCTGTGGGAGCCCCAGATGAGGAGGGAAGTCTCTCTGCTGAGAACAGGAGTGAGGTGGGATGGAGGAGGTTGGTGTTTGTGTGGTTGGGAGAGTTCTGAGGAGATGGGCTCTGAGCTGGTTCTGAGGCTCTGAGGTTAGGAGCATGGGCTCTGGAGTTGCACTGCCTGCACTGCCATCCTACTGTGTGATCCAGTGCAAGTTGCTTGACTTCTCTGAGCCTCTGCTGACTTCAGGAGATCTGCAAATGGGAATTTCTCTTAGAGGGGCTGTGAGTGCCAAGTGAATAAGGCATATAAAGTGCTAAGTGTAACACCTGGTGCAGAGGGCTAGCTGGTGTCCTCACCATTTGCAGAGAGTGTCTAGGAGTTTGCCTAGAGGACAATGTGGCAAATGGTTTGGGCAAAGGGAACAGCCTCTGCCAAGGTGTGAACATGGGGAAATAGGAGCCACTGAGAGATGCTGGAGCTTAGGAAGAACTGAGAGAGGAGGCTGGTGTGGATAGGGCTTGGAAGGCCAGGAATTTGTACCCAAGCCTGAGGGCAGTGGGGAGCAATGGAAGGGTCTTGAGCAGGAGAGTGGCCAGGTCAAATTGTCTATTAGAAAGACCCCACCAGGTTGGGCTCCGTGGCTCACACCTGTAATCTCAGCACTTCGGGAGGCCAAGGTGTGCGGATCACCTGAAGTCAGGAGTTCGAGACCAACCTGGCCAACATGGCCAAACCCTGTCTCTACTAAAAATACAAAAATTAGTCGGATGTAGTGGTGCATGCCTGTAGTACCAGCTACTCGGGAGGCTGAGGCAGGAGAATCGCTTGATCCCAGAAGGTGGAGGTTGCAGTGAGCCAAGATCACGCCACTGCACTCCAGCCTGGGCGACAGAGTGAGGCTCCATCTCAAAACAGAACAAAACAAAACAAAACCCACTAAAGGTGAGTGAAGAAGAGAGGTTGACAGGACCAAGTTGGGACTCAAATCCTGCTCTCCATGCCCAAATGCTCCTGCACAGCCCTGCAGGATTTCAAATCCTTTGTGAAACCCAATGCCTGCCCTGTCTGCAAGCCCCAGGTACTGGCTGAGTTCCCAGTGGCCATCTCACCAGCTGAGATATGTGTGTTGCACCGGGGGAGTGGAGGAGCCAGCTTCGGGGTGGGAAGCCCATCTGGCAGATTCTGGCTAGAGTAGGGGGCGGTGGCAGGGCAGTCTCCTGCTCATCAGCCCTTCCACTGTGGAGTCGGTCAAGCGTTCTTCCCTCCAAGAAGCGGTGGCTGTCAGGCGTGTCCAAATTGCACTCCTGGCTGCCTCAATTTTGCATCCCCTAGGTAGCGCAGACACCATGAATGGACCGGAAATTGAATGCAAAATCAAAATGCAGCAAATAAATGGATGCAAAAGTCATTTGGAGCCAATAACAAGAACCACCTTCAGACTCAGAAGCAGGGAAAGTTGCACAGAGGCTGAACTGGCCTGGCTGCTGGTGGAGAAGGGATGTTAGTCTGGGCACCCCTTCCCCGGCTTCACTGGCCCCAGCACTCCTCTCACTGATCCATGTTGCTGGATGGTCTCCAGGGTCACTCGGTACAGACAGGGAAAATGAAACTTGGGGCCAGGCGCGATGGCTCATGCCTGTAATCCCAGTACTTTGGGAGGCCAAGGCAGATGGATCACCTGAGGTGAGGAGTTTGAGACCAGCCTGGCCAACATGGTGAAACCCCGTCTCCACTAAAAATACAAAACTTAGGCATGGTGACACACGCCTGTGATCTCAGCTACTTGAGAGACTGAGGCAGGAGAATCACTTGAACCTGGAAGGCGGAAGTTGCAGTGAGCCGAGCTGGTGCCACTACACTCCAGCCTGGGTGACAGAGCGAGACTCCATCTCAAAAGAAAAAAAAAAGAGACTTGCAAACAGAGGATAGATACAACCCAAAGGTACCCAAAGAATTAGAGCCCTAAACTCAAACAGATCCGAGTTTTGATTCAGCTCTTCCACTTTCCAGCACACGTGACCTTGAGTGAGTCACCTAATCTGCAACTGCTCTCATCGCTTTGGTTGGGCAGGATGAAGGTAAAATACTGGAGCGTGGAAGGGCACCAAGCACTGAATAGGGATGGAGCAGTGAATATGCACTTGTGAGAGCAGGTCTCATTCACTTCTCCATCCCAGGGCCTCCACTGTGCCCAGCACACAGTAGGTACTCAATGCATATCTGTTGAAGTCATGGATGGTGGAATGACTGCACTAGGAACTAGGAGCAGAGTTCTAATTTGTTTGCTGATATAGCCCTAGAGCCCTGAACAGTGCCTAGCACATAGTAGGTGCTCAGTAACAGTGGTCCCCAGCCTTTGTGGCATGAGGGACAAGTTTCACAGAAGACAATTTTTCCATGGACCGGTGTGGGGGTGGGGGGAGGATGGTTTCAGGATGATTCTCAGATGATTCGAGCACATTACATTTACCATGCACTTTATTTCTATCACTTTGTAATATATGATGAAATAATTATGCAACTCACTGTAATGTAGAATCAGTGGGAGCCTGAGCTTGTTTTCCTGCAACTAGATGATCCCATCTGGGGGTGATGGGAGACAGTGACAGATCATCAGGCATTAGATTCTCATAAGGAGCTCGCAACCTAGATCCCTCGCATGTGCAGTTCACCATAGGGTCACCCTCCTGTGAGAATCTAATGCCACCGCTGATCTGACAGGAGGTGGAGCTCACGCAGTAATGTGAGCTCACTTGCTTGCCCCCGCTCACCTCCTGCTGTGTGGCCTGGGGGTTGAGGACCTCTGCTCAATGATACACACATTAATGAATTTGGTTTTAAACACCAACTTCGTCCTTCCCCTAGTTGCCCTCATTGAAGAGCCCCAGCACCCCAAGGCCCCCAGCCTGGGCTCCTGGGGGCTGCAAATTGAATTTCATTTGCCTTAGTGCCCAGAGAGGGAAGGAAAACGTTGTACTAATATCTGGTAGTCACAGGTACCAACAAGGCACTTCATGGGTTACAAAGCAGGTTCCCATGGAATGTCTGTGCTGATCTCCAGTCAGTTTCACAGATGGAGAAAGAGAAACTCAGAAGATGAGGTGACTTGCGCAGGGTCACAAAGTATGTCAAGCAGAGATGGCTGGGATTGGAATGGCAAATTCCTTTCTCTTTGTATCATTCATTCCTCTCACCAATTATGAAAAGTACCTCCCAGCAGGGTCAGGATGGGGCTCAGACAGGCACTGGTCCCCACTATGGAAGCAGTGAGGGTGCTGGGTCAGCAGGCTGAGGGTCAAGGCCCACCGTGGGCTACCAAGAGCTGTGGAGACAGGGAAGTGAAGAGCAGGATGACAGACAAGTGGAGAAGCCTCTGGCAGCCAGGACAAAGCAGAGAGAATAGAAGGGGCAGAGAGAAAGGCAATTACACCAGGAACATCTATTAAGCACTCACTGTATGCCGGGCACTGAGGATACAGCAGTGAGCAAGGCAAACAAGGAACTCACATGCCGGTGGGGAGACCGACTCTGGTTTGTAATTACTCATTACAAGTAGAAGTGGGGGCTCTGAAGGCAAGGAGCGTGGTTTCCAGGAGGACATGGGGACATAAATTAGGCCTGGAGGGTCAGGGAGGGCTTCTTGGAAAAGGTGGTGCCTGGGCAGAGATCTGGAGGATGATAAGAGAAGGAGGGAGGGAGAGACAGAGACAAGGAGTGGGAAAGATGAGAGTAGGGGGAAGAAACTGACAAAGTCAGAGGAAGAGAGTCTGAGGACCCAGTGCAGTGGCTTATGCCTGTAATCCCAGCACTCTGGGAGGCCGAGGCAGGTGGACCAACTGAGGCCAAGAGTTTGAGACCAGCCTGACCAACATGGCAAAACCCCGTCTCTACTAAAAGTACAAAAATTAGCCAGGCATGGTGGTGCACACCTGTGGTCCCCACTACTCTGGAGGCTGAGGCACGAGAATCACTTGAACCCAGGAGGCAGAGGCTGCAGTAAGCTGAGATTGCACCACTGCACTCCAGTCTGGGTGACAGAACAAGGCTCTGTCTCAAAAAAAAAAAAAAAAAGAGAGAGAGAGAGAGAGTTTGAGGAAAGATGATGAGCAAAGAGAAGGATCCAGAAAGGAGATGGTCAACTGGAGTGCGAGGTAGAGGAGAAATGGGAGCCAGACACCGCCACCTGGGGGCTAACAGTGAGACCAAGAGCAAGGAGGCAGGGAGGGTGAGAGGAAAGAGAGACACACAAATTACTCCAAGCTCCCCACCTACTCTAGCTCAGACTTTCATCTCTGACACAGAAGAGGAACTTGAGCTCCCCTCCAGGGAAGCACGGGGCATTCAGGCTGAGATTTCACAACCCAGCTATGGTTTCCTCTTTCCCTCTGTAAGCCAGGGTTCCTGAGCAGAGCGCGGCTGCAGCCAGCAGGGGTGTGGGGCAGGAGGGGAAGCTGCAGGTGGAGGGCACTGCTGCCTGGAGGTAGCACTGTGGGGCTGGCAGGCCAGGCCTAGGGACAGAGCCAGAGGCTGAGCTTCCTCCCTCTCCCAACACCCTCAGTGAGTGCCTCATCCTAATTTTCTGCCAAAGACCGGCTGTCAGCTAAAGGGTTTGTTGTGAAGTAGGGTGCTAACTGTTAATGAAGGTGTTAAATGTTAACTAGGATGTGTTCACTGTTAACTAACATGTTCACTGTCAACCAAAGTGTTTGTTAAGTAGCATGTCCACAGTTTACTAGGGTGTTAACTGTTAAGAACAATGTTTGCTGTTAATTAGAGTGTTCACTGTTAACTATACTACAGTGTTCAACAAGTAAGGCTTTTGTTAAGTAGGGTGTTTGCAGTTAACTAGGGTGTTAACAGTTAATGAAGACGCTGGCTATTAACTTCAACTAAGGTGTCTGTTAATAAGGTGTTTGTGGCCAGGCGTGGTGGCTCACACCTGTAATCCCAGCACTTTGGGAGGCCAAGGCGGGTGGATCACCTGAGGTCAGGAGTTCGAGACCAGCCTGGTCAACATGATAAAGCCCCGTTTCTACTAAAAAATACAAAAATTAGCTGGCGTGGTGGCAGACACCTGTCATCCCAGCTTTTTGGGAGGCTGAGGCAGGACAATCACTTGAACCGGGGAGATGGACATTGCATTGAGCCAAGATTGTGCCACTGTACCCAGCCTGGGCAAAAAGAGCAAAATTTCATCTCAAATAATAATAACAATAACAATAATAAAGTGCTTGCTTTGGTCCTAGCTTTTGTGCCTCGGTTTACATACTCCACCCTCCTCCCTCTCTCCATCTTACTGGCGGGTGGGGCTGGCATTTCTCCCACAGCAGAGCTCTTCAGTGCAAGTACAAGGTCTAACTTGCAAGTACTAGCTTGACCTCAGGACCTCTCCCCCAGTAAACTGGCCCCACAGAGAGTCCAACACAACTCCCTGCTCCCAATCTTAATTGACAACCAAGGTGGAAAGTAAAATACTTTCTGAAACTACTTACATTTTTAAAAAGAGATGTTTGCAAGATTTACATAGCCAAATGACTGGCTCCTTAATGGTGTATGATAGGCAGAAAAGCTATTCCTTGGCCTTGAAATCCTGCAGAACGGACAGGCTGTGAGCTCTGATGGCGGGATTCCCATGTTGTTTCGAGCTTTGAAGTCATGCCTGGGCATCTGCCAGAACACAAGGGGACAGCATCTATCAGTCCTGTCCTCCAGGCTGAAGTATTGTGCGGATGCTGCCTGGAGAAGGGAGGCCCAGTGCTGGTGTTCCAGAATCCCTGCCAGGGCCCTGACTCAGATGGCCACGGGAAGCCGGGGTCTGCCCTCCAACAAGTCACTGGTTTGCTGGGCAACACTCATCAAGTTATTGCCCAGTTTGGGCCTCTGTGTAAGGTGAGGCTCAAGCCAGGGGACGTTGGTGGATCTGCCCAGCTGTACCTTTTGGGGCCACTCTTCAAGGTCCACTTCACAGATACAGAAACAGAGGTCCATGGAGGTGGCCCTCTCCTAGGTCTGCACCCAGCCTTCGCCCACCCCACTCCCTTCTCAGTCCTGACTCCTCCGGCCTGCCCCAGGTCCTAAGAGCCCTCCCCCACTGCCAGGGCCATGGCAGTCCTTCCAGATATGGGACGGACTTGGTGCCACCAGCCCTCCTCCTTGGTCTGGGAGTCAGCTCCTGTGAGAGAGGGGTGGAAGGGGTTCCAAAGCTGCCCATCAGGCCACTGCCAGGCCTTAGGCCCTCTGCCACCCCATCCTACCAGGCTTGGGCCAGACACACACCCGCACACATTTGCAAACATGCTTAAGTATGGTAGGCACACCAGTACAATGCACACCCTCAACTTCACTCCCAGATAGACATGCACCATTACACAGACACACAGATGCCCCTACAGACACTCGCAACACACACTCAGACCACACACATGTGCCCATGCAGGCCCATGCACAGGGCACACTATGCTACACACCCACAAGCCATGTATGTCAGCCACTGTGCCAGCCCAGCTCACCACCCTCCTCCCACCTGGGCGTTAGCATCACCCAACCTCAACCATCTCCCTACCCTGTCATCTCTCTGCTGACCCTCTGGCCCCAGCACACACCCCACACTGCAGTCATGACATTCCCAGCTGAAAGCACACTGATGGCTCCCCTCAGCCTCTTGAGGGCAAATCCACTGCCCCACCTCAGCTCACCCCAGCCCTCTCCCCCAGCATACATTCAGCCCTAGTGCAGCCCCAGGCCAGAGACTCAGCTCACATCTGGCACCCCAGCTGGTGCCTCTTGGCCAAGCAGAGGGAACAGCTGTGGCTGTCAGTCCTCACAGTAGGCCACCCGGAACATGCACTTGACAAGCACTTTCTAATTTAATTCTCTAACAGCACCATGAGGGAACAGGTACCTCTATTCACCCCATTTTACAGAGAAAAAGACTAAGGCTCAGAGGGCTGGGCTAGGATGTTTGGCGGTGGGGGTGGTGAAGAGGGCACTGTGTGAGCCCCTTCTCCATACCCCCACCTTCCTACTCTTTCTCTCTCATTTGCCTTTCTCTGTCCAAACAGGTCTCTCTTTTTTTGAGACAGAGTCTCACTCTGTCGCCCAGGCTGGAGTGCAGTGGTGCAATCTGAGCTCACTGCAACCTCTGCATCTTGGGTTCAAGAGATTCTTCTGCCTCAGCCTCCCAAGTAGCTGGAATTACAGGTGCCTCCCACCACGCCCTGCTAATTTTTGTATTTTTAGTAGAGACGGGGTTTCGCCATGTTAGCCAGGCTGGTCTCAAACTCCTGACCTCAAGTGATCCTCCTGCCTCAGCCTCCCAAAGTGCTGAGATTACAGGCATGAGCCACTGCACCCAGCCCAAACAGGTCTCTTTTTTTTTTTTTTTTAGGCGGAGTCTCGCTCTGTCGCCCAGGCTGGAGTGCAGTGGCTTGATCTCAGCTCACTGCAAGCTCCGCCTCCCAGGTTCACGCCATTCTCCTGGCTCAGCCTCCCGAGTAGCTGGGACTACAGGCAGGCGACTGCCACCACGCCCGACTAATTTTTTGTATTTTTAGTAGAGATGGGGTGTCACTGTGTTAGCCAGGGTGGTCTCGATCTCCTGACCTCGTGATCCGCCCACCTCGGCCTCCCAAAGTGCTGGGATTACAGGCTTGAGCTACCGCGCCCGCCCCCAAACAGGTCTCTTAAAGCCTCTCCGCTCTTTCCCGTTTCTTCTCACAGTTGCTGTCCCTGGTCCTGACAGCTTCCCCTGCCTCTGGCCATCTTCTCTTGCTCCTCCAGTCACCAACTTCCCTTCCTCCCAGAAGAAAACAACGGGAACTGGGTACAGGCCTCAGTTTGGCCTGGGCTTCGCCCAGCTCTGACAGTCACTAGCCGTGTGATGCTGGGCAGGTGGCTCCATCCCTCTGTTCCTCATTTTCCCCATCTACAAAGTGGGGGTGATAATAATACCACTTAGTATTTCTGGGAGGAATAATTGAGTTAATACAAGCGAGTGGACACTGTTGATGCCCAACTCTGATGTGTTTGGATGCTAATAAGAAATCCTTATTCAGGCCAGGCACGGTAGCTCACATCTGTAATCTCAGCACTTTGGGAAGCCAAGACGGGTGGATCACTTGAGGTCAGCCTGGCCAACAGGGTGAAACCCCATCTCTATTAATAATACAAAAATTAGCAGGGTGTGGTGGCATGCACCTGTAATCCCAGCTACTCAGGAGGTTGAGGCAGGAGAATCGTTTGAACCTGGGAGGCAGAGGTTGCAGTGAGCTGAGATTGCACCACTGCACTCCAAGCTGGGTGACAGAGTGAAACTGTGGAAAGAAAGAACGAAAGAACGAAAGAGAGAGAGAAAGAAGGAGAGAAGGAAAGAAAGAAAGAAAGAAAGAAAGAAAGAAAGAAAGAAAGAAAGAAAGAAAGAAAGAAAGAAAGA
>NW_012101477.1:4208515-4225865 GCF_000951045.1 Mandrillus leucophaeus
GAGAGGAGAGGAGAGGAGAGGAGAGGAGAGGAGAGGAGAGGAGAGAATAGAAATCCTTATTCAGATGCTTGACCTGGGACCTGTGCCTGAGGGGCCTGGGAGTCAATGTGCCTCCAGAATGGTCCCCAGTCAATGACTAACAGAAGAATATGAAAGCCCGGATCTTTTGCTTCCAGCTGGGACAAATTCTGGGGTGCTCCAGACCCACACCCCAGTAGCCTCAGGCTAGAGCATTGCCTGAACTCACACCCTTGCTTGGCTTCCTCCCCTTCCCTGTTCTGCAGCCCTCTCCCCCTTACCTGGGCACTTTGTAATAAATCTCTTACACAGGGAACTTTGTCTCAGGATCTGCTTCCAGGGACGCTGACCTAAGCGACCAGTCAAGCCATTTAGCATAGACCTGGCTCAGAGTAAAAGCTCAATCTATTTGAGCTACTATCACTTCATTTCCTGGCAACTATGTGACTGGAAACAAATACCTTTTCCTGTCTGGGTCTTAATTTCTCATCAGCAAAGTGAGCATAATGATCTCTGCTCTGCATACATTTTCATGGAATCACTGCGTGAGGGGTTGGGGTGTGATGGCTCAAGCCTGTTATCCCAGCACTTTGGGAGCCCAAGGCAGATGGATCACCTGAGGTCAGGAATTCGAGACCAGCCTGGCCAACATGGTGAAACCCCATCTCTACTAAAGAAATACAAAAATTAGCCAGGTGCAGTGGCACACACCTGTAATCCGAGCTACTTGGGAGGCTGAGGCAGAAGAATTATGTGAACCTGGGAGGCGGAGGTTGCAGTGAGTCATGATTGCACCACTGCACTCCAGCCTGGGCGACAGAGAGAGATTCTGTCTCAAAAAAAAAGAAAAAAGAAAAAGACTGTGTAAGGAAATAGGCGAATGCCCACCTCCACCGAAGCGTGGGCTGGGTGGACGGACAGTTGCTGCCCTTCCTAATCAGCCCCACCACCTAGCTGCCCTCCCAGTCTCCATAGCTGGGAGCCCCCACCTCTGCCATTCCATGCATCCCTGACCCAGAAGAGGAAAAATAGCCCTCTGCTTCCCTCCTCCAGAAGCAGGAAACCTTCCCATCAGGATCCTGATGTCATCTTGAGATCCGCATAGCCTTCTTCTCACTTGAACAATTGCCCTCAAAGCCACAACCCCTCTGACTCTTCCAGGTCCAATTGCAGAAGCCTAGCCAGACAGCTTTTGCTAGGTCACAAGAGGGCAATTGCTAGATTTTCGAGAACTTTGAGAACCAATTGTTAAACTGCTGGCAACTTGAAATCAATTGCGGTGGAAGTATTTATACCATGAAAATTGGCAAACACCACAGACCCCAGCATTCTTTGGAGAGGTGGTTTCCCAGCATGCAACAGACTCCATTCCTTTATCAAACTCTCACCTGAGCTCCAGTCCTGTTCACAGAGAAAATATTTTCTGTTTTTCTAAGTTAAACAAGTGAAATCACTTTGCTTTTTGCAGATGGTCTTTTTATAGATTTATTTTCTGTGGGTAGGTGGTTCACACCTTGAAAAAAAGTTTCACATTTATTCCTTAGAACCTCCACCCCTAACATACATTCCCCATAGAAAGTCTCATCTTGAACTACCTCTTAAAGATTTCTTGACTCATAGAGTCTTAGAAATATTGACTTTCAGAAACTTCAATTTGTAGAAACTTTAGATTCTGGAATCCTGAAACCTTAAGACTCCTGGATCTTAGACTTGGAGCATTCCTATTAGGGAAGTCACGTCTTATTCAGGGATTTGGTTCTACAGTTAATGGATGAGCAAATATCCCAGTCTGGTGTAGTCAAAATCCCCCTTGCCAGTACATATATGCAAAGGAGTATTATTCTGCCATAAAAAAGAATAAAATCCTGTCATTTGCAACAACATGGATAGAACTGAAGGACATTATGTTAAGTGAAATAAGCCAGTCACAGAAAAGACAAACTTTGCATGTTCTCGCTCATATATGGTAGCTAAAAATGAAAACAATTGAACTAACAGAGACAGAGAGAAGAGTGACAGTTACCAGAGGCTGGGAAGGGTTTCATGGAGGCTGGGGAAGTGGGGAAGTGAAGACAGTTAATGGGTACAAAAAACAGGTAGGAGAAATAATGGGAAGCTAAGGAAGGAGAATTGCTTGAACCCAGGAGGCGGAGGTTGCAGTGAGCCGAGATCACGCCACTGCACTCCAGCCTGGGCGACAGAGAGGGACTCTGTCTCAGATAAGATCTAGTAGCACAGTAGGATGACTATAGTCAAAAATAATTTATTGCATATTTTTAAATAACTAAAAAAGTAGAAATGGAATATTCCTTACACAAAGAAATAATAAATGCTTGAGGTGACAGACACCTCGATAACACTGATGTGATTATTATACATTGTATGCCTACGTCAAAACATCGCATGCACCCCATAAATATATTACACCGATTATGTACCCAGAATAATTAAAAATAATTTTTAGAAAAGACAAAATTTCCCTTGCAAATCCTTTAGAGACATCCCATGCTGGAAACCATTCAGCTCTCAGTGAGTCCAGCCCAGTCAGCTTTTCCTCCAGGAAAGAAGCAAATCCAGCCAGGCATGGTGGCTCACACCTGTAAATCTAGCACTATGGGAAGCCAAGGCAGGCAGATCGTTTGAGCCCAGGAGATCAAGACCAGCCTGGGCAACATGGCAAAATCCCATCTCTACAAAAAATACAAAATTTGCCAGGCATGGTGGCATGCACCTGTGGTCCCAGCTACTCAGGAGGCTGAAGTGGGAGGATCACCTGAGACGGAGAAGTCGAGACCGTAGTGAGCTGTGATTGCACCACTGCACTCCAGCCTGGGCGACAGGAGACCTTAGCTCAAAAAGAAAAGGAAAAGAAAAGAAAAGAAAAGAAGACAGGGAAGGGAAGGGAAGGGAAGGGAAGGGAAGGGAATGGAAGGGAAGGGACGGAACAAATCCCTGGAGTTGAGCAGACGGTCAAAAGTGTTTGGTGTGAGTTTAGGAGCTATGGCATAGTAAAATATGTGTATTTAAACACTGGAATCACTCCACACAACCATGAGAGGTACCTGGAAGGCAAAACCACATGCCTGCCACTTTACACTCTGGTAGAATACACAGAAACCCCAAACTGCTATCCCACTTCCTCTCCTCAGTCATAGTTGAAGTTCTATGTAGTCTTCAATCATAACAAATTAAAATTATCTGCCCACCAACAGTAGACTGGATAAAGAAAATGTGGTACATGTACACCATGGAATAATATGCAACCATAAAAAAGAATGAGATCTTGTCCTTTGCAGGAACATGGATGGAGCTGGAGGTCATTATCCTGAGCAAACTAACACAGGAACAGAAAACCAAATACCCCATGTTCTCAGTTATAAGTGGGAGCTAAATGATGAGAACACATGGACACATAGAAGGGAGTAACAGAACTGGTGCTTATCAGAGGGCGGAGGTTGGGAGGAGGGAGAGGATCAGGAGAAATAACTAGTGGGCACTAAGCTTAATACCTGGGTGATGAAATAATCAGTACAACAAACCCCTGTGACACAAGTTTACCTATATAACAAACCATGTAACATGCAACCCTGAACTTAAAAGTTTTAAAAATTTAAAATTATAAGAAATTTGGGGTCAGAAGGAATCTCACAGCCAAACCCTGTCAAATGCTCAAGAATCCCTTACGGCATCCCCAGAAAGAGTTCATTCAGCCTCTGTTTGAATTCTTTCCGTGGCAGGGAGCTCACCACCTTACAAGATCACCCATGCCACTTCTGGTCACCTTTAATTATAGTGTTGGAACAAGGTGTACCTTCCCATATCTCTGATCATTAACAAACATTTACAAAGTTCCTCTCCTGCAGGAACCGGGATGTAGAGGAAATCAGGCCCTACCCGGAGACCTAAAATACCAGCGTTGAGATGGAAATCATGGCCTGAACACTCAGAGAGGGGCCAGTCACTCCAGCGAGACTGTGACTCTCTTGACCTCACCCCAATTTTGCATGTAATTTTTGAGGATTCATAGACTCCTCAAGTCTCACGATCAAGTTTAAATATCTTACAGTATAGATGAGGTTATTGCAGCCTGAGCTGGGGAATGATTTCCCCAAGGTCAAGTTCACACAGCGCCTAAGCAGTACAGTCAGGATCCAAACCCCTGTCTTCTACATCAAACCCAGCAGACACCCCCCAGCCCCACTCCCACATCAGATCCCTTTTCCCAGTCGAGCCTAGACAAGGCCAGAATCTAAGATCAGAAGCGGAGCCTCCCGCTCTAACCTCCCAGCCTCTGCCACATCCCCAGGGTTGAGGGGTTAGAACTGCATGGCACCCCCCGCTCAGCCATTCTGAGCCACAGGAGACCCTGGCAAGAACCTGGGCCACTGAAGGGGGCGGACAGCTGGGCCGGGTGATGGGTGGTTTTAATATTTAAACACAGTTTGCTGCTGCACAGCCAAAGGCAAGAGCAGCTGCCTCCTTTTTCTTCTCCTTCGTCTCCTTCCTTCCTTCCCTTTTTTTAAATCTTTAATGTCTCCCGCCAGCCGCCAGTGGGGGAGGCATTGTTTGAGTGTCATATTTCAAAGGGTTGCCACAGCTGGAGGGATATTCAGAGCATTTCGAGCCAATCCATTGTGTATAAATATATAGATATATATATATAGGTTTCATTATCCCCTTCAGGGCTGCCAGAGAATATATTCTTTTAATATGTATAATATATTTGAGCTGCTACATGGCTCGTAGGGTGGGGGGGAGGTGGGGGTGGCTCACAATTGACATTTCAGAGGCATTTCCAGGGACAGAGAAACAGCTGACTTTGAGGAAGGGGAGGGCTCTGTTCAGCGAAGGTTGGCCTCTGGGGGCCCTGTCGCCAAGTGGATGTGGCGTCCAAAATATAATCCCTACCTCATACCTGGGCCCAGCACTGATATTTATTTGGTCCTTTGAGAGGCTTCGTCTGATCCTTTTGGGTAGCCATAGTTTTCTGTTGTTAAGTGGTGTTCAGCTACAACAAAGGACTTGGGGGCAATGTTTTCTGTGTCTGTGGCAGCCACAGAAGTTCCAGGCCGTGTGCAAGCTGTGTGACCTTGGGCAAAGTGCTTAAACTCTCTGAACCTTAGTGCCTTCATCTGTAAAAGAGACAGCAGGTCTGCCTTGCTGGATGAAAGTACATCATGCATTGAACATGCCCATGGGTGGAAAGAGAAGGCCAAGTGGGTGTTCACACTGGGGATATGATCCAGTAATGGGGAGCGAGGGAGGCCTTCCCTGGAGAAGTGATGCTTGTGGGGAGACCTACAGGATGACCCCCAGGTGAAGAGGGCTGGTGAGAGAATGTTCCATGAACCTCCTAAGCCTGTCAAGGCAAGGGACACATTTTGGCCATTTGAGCCCCTCTTGTGGGATGGGTTCAGAATGAACTGGACTGCCAGCAGCTGCCTGACTTATCTTAGCGTGATCCCAGGGGCCTGAGTGTCCCTCAGAGTCCCAGTCCTCCCCACCTTTGCCTCTGCAAGTATTCCGTGCAAGGACTTCAGCCTCTGGGTCTGGTTTTGCTTGCCAGTTTCTCTTGGTGCTCCCCCAAGCCACTTCCCAGGAGGCAAATTAATATCTTCCTTGGTAACTGCAATCATTTAGAAATGAGGTCAAAATTAAAAGGTGGCTTGTTTTTCCCTGGCATTTCTCAGCATCTCTGACTCTCCAGCAGCCTCTGCTCATGTGTGTCTCTTGGGGCTCCCTCCAAACTCTCCTGCCACTGCCTCTCCCCTCACCTGGGTCTGGCCACCTAGAAGAGGAGGACAGGGGTCACCACAGTCCTAGTGGGAAAACAACTACTGGGCTCTGGGGCAGGGACTCCCACATAGGCGCCACCTGAGAGCTTCTGCGTCAGAAGATGTGGGACCTGGGAATCATATTGACCAAAACTCCAAGGCAATACTGAGGCTGGGCCAAGTTTGGAAGCCTTAATCCTTGAGTTCAGAACCACAACCCACCTGCAAAGGCAGGGAATACATAGGGAGGGCTGGACTCCGTCCTGGGACCCCTTACAGCCCATCCTGCATTTCACACACCTGCCCCCACCTTGGAAAAGGCCACTTCCAACTACCTAAGGCTTCAAGGCGATTTTATTTTATTTTATTTTATTTGATAAATAAATTAAAGAAACCCTATTTTTAAATTTTTTTTTTTTTTTTTTGAAACACAGTTTCACTCTTGCCCAGGCTGGAGTACAGTGGCACGATCCTGGCTCACTGCAACCTCTGCTTCCTGGGTTCAAGCGATTCTCCTATCTCAGCCTCCCGAGTAGCTGGGATTACAGATGTGTGCCACAACACCTGGCTAATTTTTGTGTTTTTAGTAGAGATAGGGTTTCATCATGTTGGCCATGCTGGTCTCGAATTCCTGACCTCAGCTGATCCACCCACCTCGGCCTCCCAAAGTGCGGGGATTACAGGCATGAGCCACGACGCCCAGCCAATCCTATTTTAAAATACATCCAGAATCCACCACCTCCACGGCCACCACCTTGGTCTGAGCCACCAGCACCTGTCCCCTGATTCATAGCAACAGCATCCTCTCTGGCCTTCTGACTTCCCTTCACGCCCTGCCCCAGCCAGCAGCCGGAGGATCTTTTAAAAGGAAGAGTCTGATTGTTTTCCTTGCCCTAGTTCACCCTTTCCACTGGCCTCGCCTCTGCATGGCTGACTCCAACTCATCTTTCAGCTCCTGGTTTAAATGCTGCCTCATTAGAGGGACCTCCCCTGACAGCTCCAGCTGAGAGCCGCCTCCCCCTCCTCAGTCATCCTTTCTATCTGCCCTTTCTTGGTTTCCTTCACAGGACTTTGTAATTGTCTGTTGGCTTGTTGTTTACTTGCTTGGCACGCTGCTTCCTCTCTGGATGGTGGAGTCTCTGGAGACAGAGCCTCACTTTCCTGTTTACTGCGGTCTCCCCAGCACCCAGCACAAGGCCAGCATACAGTGGGTGTCCGTATACATTTCTAGAAGAACAGGAGGGCAATAACTGATTGGTCCAATTCATCGTTTTGAGTCGGGCTGCTTCGGTAAGGATGCTGTAGGAGCTATGACCATCCCATGGTCCAGTAGGCAGGTCTGGGAATGAGCAGGGTCTGGAGGTGGTCGTGTCTGGAGAGCGCAAGGATGGGATTCCCAGGACGCTGGCCCAGCCTCCTCTTAAGCCTCTCACCTGAGCTGGGATGAAGCCGAAAGCAAGGGGGAGAACTGAACGTGCCTGTTCCCTACACGTCCATTTGACAGATGAATAAATGGGTCCTCAGCCTAGGGCTCACAGTAAGCAACTTTCAGAGGGCCAAGTCCCCCCAGCCCTGCCCTCCAGAGCTCATCCCTGAGCTGGCGGACCTCCCCGTAGCTGGCGAGGGTCTCTGAGGGAACTGAGAGGTCATTGAGTCCAATCCCCCACCTCTGAGCCAGCCTGTGCTGCCCAGGTAAACAACAGCACTCCCACTGCATTTCCGAAGTCTAGAGACAGGCTTGGTGCTGTGGAATTTGGGACTGGAATGTAGGAGGTCTGAGTAGCCTCCCTTCTCCTTCCTGGGCCTCAGTTTCCCTTTCTTGGGGGCTCTGGGCGTCAGGTGGCCCGAGCGTGGTCTCTGGGGCCGCAGCCGCTCTCCGCGGAGCGCCCGCGCCCCCTGCGGGAGCGGGACGGGAAAAGCAGACCCGGCTCTCGCCGCCGCCGCGATTTTCCTGCCGTCTCCACCCAGGCGCCGGGAGGCGGCGGGCGCTGCCTGAAGGCGGAGGGCGGCCTCTTGGGGTCTGCGGCGCCACGGGGCCTGGAACCACAGACGCGATAGATTCACAGACACACAGAGACACAAACACCCACCCACCTCAAAGACTCCAGACCCCTAAACCACGCACACAGGTCCACCCACCCTTTACCCAGGCAACCCCGGCCCTTTCCCGCGGCCCCAAGAGCCCCAAAGAGCAAGGGGCAGCTGTTGACAGAAGGTGTGGACAGAGCTCGGACACACGGGCCGGGTGTCCACACGCGAGTGCGTCCTGGAGGCCGCTCAGAGGGTGGGAAGGAGAAAGGGAGAGGCTGGGCCTGCGTAAGCCCCCCATACAAGAGACAGCCTGGGTCCCCATGTAACTACTCCGTGGGATCACCTTGTCCGCTGCCCAAATACGGCCAGATTTCTCAGAGCTGGCTGGACACGGGAGTTTTATTTTTTACTCAAATCGGCCTCCCTGAAGATTCTGAGGCTAGGGTTTTTCAAGGATAGTTTGGCGGGCCAGGAAATGGGTGCTGCTGTTTGGCTGGGGATGCAATCACAGGGGTGTGGAAAATTGTCCTGGGTTGCTGAGTCCGCTTCCGGGTGGGGCCACAGGACTGGGGTGCCACTCGCACCCCCATGCCCCAGCCATTGGTAGTAAGAAATGCCAAAAAACCTGAAAATGTATCTCAAAAAGTCAATCTTAGACTCTACAAGAGTGATGTTACCTGCAGGAGTAGCCGGGGAAGTTGCGAATCTTGTGACCTCCGGAATAGTGGCTGATAACCGGTAACAGCTCCACCTTAGCAGAATTTAGGCTCTTAACCTAGTGCTCTTTCATTAGCTTTACAAAGGCGGTTTAGTTTGGGAGATGGGCTATTATCATTTAAACTATAAACTAAACGTCTCCCAAAATTAGCTTGGCCCAAGCCCCGGAATGCCTAAGGGCAGTTTAGAGGTGAAAGGCAAGATAAGGGTTGGTTAGATGGGTCTCTTTCACTGTCCTAATTTTCTCACTGTTACAACTTCTGCAAAGCAGTTTCTTCAAAGTAGAAGAGTGGGGCCAGGAACACAGCTGCCCCATCTCAGCATCACAGGAAGCCCTAAGGGAAATTCCTGGTGTGGGATGGAGACCCCTGGCATGACCGTGGTGATGCCTCTCCTTTGTCAACCTCAATCGGGTTCACAAAAGCGTCCAGGCCCCCTCCCCCAACTCTCCTCCCTTCCCAGACCCCACACCTGCCAGGAACTCCAGCAGGAGCCTGTGGATGGGGAGGAGGCAGAACAACAAATTTCTGGGTGTAGCCCTTATGTTTGGAAATCAGGCTGGCTGGCTTTTTATTCATTCAGGTGGACTTGCAGCACTGGCTACATGCCATGTGTGTGCTGGGCACGATGTACATCCTGTAATGAGCAAAGTGCCTGTTCTCCCGGAGCTTACCTGTATAATACCTCGTATTATATGGGTAATATAATGCCATTTGGTAATCCAGCAATTCCACTGTTAGGTATACCCAAGAGACATGAAAACATACAGATATGCCCCTATATGAGCAGTGTGTAAACCAGAGCAACTCCATCTTGAATGGGGCTAGGCAAAATGAGGCTGAGACCTACTGGTCTGCATTCCCAGATGGTTAAGGCACTCTAAGTCATAGGATCAGATAGAAGGTCAGCACAAGATTCAGGTCATAAAGACCTTGCTGATAATAGAGGTTGCAGTAAAGAAGCTGGTCAAAACCTACCAAAACCAAGATGGTGAGAAGAGTGACCTCTGGTGGTCCTCACTGCTACACTACCACCAGCGCCATGACAGTTTACAAATGCCATGGCAACGTCAGGAAGTTACCCTACATGGTCTAAAAAGGGGAGGCATGAATAAACCACCCCTTTGTTTAGCATATCAAGAAATAGCCATAAAAATGGGCAACCCGCAGCCCTCAAGGCTGTTCTGTCTATGGAGTAGTCATTCTTTTATTCCTTTACTTTCCTAATAAACTTGCTTTCACTTTACTCTGAGGACTTGCCCTGAATTCCTCCTTGGGCATGATCCAAGAACCCATCTTGGGGTCTGGATCGGGACCCCTTTCCTGGAACACCTATGTTTGCTCAAAGACTTGCACGCAAGTGTTCATAGCTGCTTTCTTTCTTTCTTTTTTTTTTTTTAGACGGAGTCTCACTCTGTCACCCAGGCTGGAGTGCAGTGGCATGATCTCCGCTCACTGAAACCTCCACCTCCTGGGTTCAAGCAATTCTCCTGCTTCAGCCTCCCAAGTAGCTGAGATTACAGGTGCATGCCACCTTGCCCGGCTAATTTTTTGTATTTTTAGTAGAGACATGGTTTCACCATGCTGGCCAGGCTAGTCTCGAACTCCTGACTTCATGATCCGCCCACCTCGGCCTCCCAAAGTGCTAGGATTACAGGCATGAGCCACCGCGCCCAAAATGCTCCTTTATTTCTAATAGTGGAAAACTGGAAACAGCCCAACAGTCCATCATCAACAGGAGAGTGGATAAGCAACCCCGTGCATTTGTACGATGGGATACAGCTTGGTGATAAAACAGTGGTACACGCAACAACATGCATGAATCTCAAAAACACCATGCTGAGCAAAAGAAATCACACACAAAAGAGGACATGCCAATTGATTCCATGGGTGTGAAATTCTAGAAAAGTAAAGCTAAGCTATAGTGACCCAACGCAGAGCAGCGAGTGCCTGTGTTACAGGAAAGGGGTCCCGATCTAGATCCCAAGAGAGGGTTTTTGGATCTTGTGCAAGAAAGAATTCAGGGCTAGTCCACAGTGCAAAGCAAAAATAAGTTTATTAAGAAAGTAAAGTAGTGACAGTGCAGCTACCCCATAGACAGAGTAAGACGTTCCCGAAAGTAAGAGGAGGAAGCCGGGTGCGGTGGCTACGCCTGTAATCCCAGTACTTTGGGAAGCTGAGGTGGGCGGATCACGAGGTAAAGAGATTGAGACCATCCTGGTAAACATGGTGAAATCCTGTCTGTACTAAAAATACAAAAATTCGCAGGGCATGGTGGCGCGTGCCTGTAATCCCAGCTACTCGGGAGGCTGAGGCAGGAGAATCACTTGAACCCGAGAGGCAGAGATTGCAGTGAGCCAAAACTGTGCCACTGCACTCCAGCCTGGGTGACAGAGCAAGACTGTCTCAAAAAAAAAACAAAACGAAAAAGTAAGTGTAAGAACGCATCCACCCTAGGTACAATGGTCATATATATGGGGAGATGTGCTCTGCTACAAGGGTTTGGGATAAATAATTAATTTTCTTAATTACTATATTTCTCAATAATCAATATTATCTTTACAGCAAAATTAGAAATGCCTTTGTTCAGCTGGGCACGGTGCCTCACGCCTGTAAACCCAGCACTTTGGGAGGCCGAGGCAGGCAGATCACGAGGTCAGGAGATCGGTACCATCCTGGCTAACATGGTGAAACCCTGTCTCTACTAAAAATACAAAAAATTAGGCAGGTATGGTGGCGGGCACCTATAATCCCAGCTACTTGGAGGCTGAGGCGGGATAATCACTGAAACCCAGGAGGTGGAGGTTGCAGTGAGCCAAGATCATGCCACTGCACTCCAGCCTGGGCGACAGAGCAAGACTCCATCTCAAAAAAAAAAAAAAAAAAAAAAAGAAAGAAAAAGAAAAGAGAAGAAAAAAGAAATGCCTTTGTTCTCCAGATATTGGGATATCTGGACACTCCCGATCTGGGTCTGTTTAGTGAACGTTATTAATTTGTTCCCTTAACCATAAACCTCTAGAGGCTAGGAATGCCTGACTTTCTGGGAATGCAGCCCAGCAAGTTTCAGCCTCATTTTCCCAGCCCTCACTCAACATGGAGTCACTCCGGTTCAAACACCTCTGACACTGGGGCAGGGAGGGAGCCTTCTAACTGAACCTTTTGGGGTGATGGAAATGTTGATTGGATGCTGGTTACCAGGGCGTACGTATTTGTCAAAACTCCAAACTGTACACTTCAAGTGAATGTATTTTATTGTGTGCGAATTATTTCTCAATAAAGTTGATTTTTACAAAGATCTACTGCCGGGAGCTATAATGACAATATGATGAAAGAGAAAGGGGTATATTGAAGATGATGTGGTCAGAGAGGCCTCTCTGAGGAGATGCTATTTGAGCCTGAATGAAGTGAGGGATCTGGACTTCGGGCTATCTTAGGGGGAAACATTGCAGGCAGCAGAATCAGCAGTTGCAAAGGCCCTGAGGCAAGATAGCCTCTTCCTCCATGCCCCAAATAACTGAAACAAAGGTTATGCTGGTGTCCCCAGAAAGGGGCCCCTATCCAGACCCTAAAAAAAGGGTTCTTGGATCCCGAGGCGAATTCATAAAGTGAAAGCAAGTTTCTTAAGAAAGTAAAGGGATAGGACAGACATGGTATGGTAGCTCACGCCTGTAATCCCAGCACTTTGGGAGGCCAAAGAGGGTGGATCATTTGAGGTCAGAAGTTTGAAACCAGCCTGGGCAGCATAGTGAAACCCTGTCTCTACCAAAAATACAAAAAATTAACCTGGCGTGGTGGAGCACATCTGTGGTCCCAGCTGCTCTGGAGGCTGAGGCAAGAGGATCACCTGAACCTGGGAGGTGGAGGTTGTAGTGAGCTGAGATTGCACCACTGCACTCCAGCCTGGGCGACAGAGCCAGACCCAAAAAAAACAAAGTAAAGGAGGCTGGGCGCAGCGGCTCAGGAGATTGAGACCATCCTGGCTAACACGGTGAAACCCCGTCTCTACTAAAAAATACAAAAAACTAGCTGGGCGAGGTGGCGGGCGCCTGTAGTCCCAGCTACTCGGGAGGTGAGGCAGGAGAATGGCATAAACCCGGGAGGCAGAGCTTGCAGTGAGCTGAGATCCGGCCACTGCACTCCAGCCTGGGCGACAGAGCGAGACTCCGTCTCAAAAAAAAAAAAAAAAAAAAAAAAAACCAAGTAAAGGAATAAAAGAATGGTTACTCCATAGGCAGAACAGCCCTGAGAGCTACCTGGTGGTTACTTTTTGGTTATTTCTTCATCATATGCTAAACATGGATTATTCATGAGTTTTCCAGGACAGGGTTGCGCAGTTCCTGGCACTCCCCTTTTTAGACCATATAGGGTAATTTCTGGACATTGTCATGGCATTTGTAAACTATCATGGCACTGGTGGGCATGTTGTTTAGCACGCTGATATATTATAATTAGTGTATAATGAGCAGTGAGGATGACCAAAGGGCACTTTCATCGTCATCTTGGTTTTGGTGGATCTGGCCGCCTTCTTTACCGCATCCTGTTTTATCAGCAGGGTCTTTGTGACCTGTATCTTGTGCTGACCTCCTGTCTATCCTGTGTCTAAGACTGCCTAACCTCCCGGGAATGCAGCCCAGCAAGTCTCAGCCTCATTTCACCCAGCCCCTATTCAAGATGGAGTTGCTGTGGTTCAAACACCTCTGACTCTGGCATGTACCCAAGGGCTGCCAATTGTTGACTTAATTAAAACAATTAAAAAGGGGGCCTGCTCCCCTCTCACCCCGATAGTGGGCCTCAGGTTGTGTCCACAAAGACGGCTGCATGTGGTGGGCTGTGAGGGCCCACATCAGCTGGAAAAATGACACCTGCAGCTCCAGAGGAGGCTGGGGAAGTAGGAGTCACCCTCACGTTTCTCGCTTGATTTGCTTTGAGATTCCCATGAAAGCAAACACTGTGGCAAAAATTTGAGTACAGGAGGTTTCTTTGGGAGGTGGTCCCAGGAAGCACAATCTGAGTCGCAAAGCCATCCAGGAAAGGGAAGGAAGCCAGTAGAGGGTGATCATGAATGTTCCTGCTGTGGGCAGCTGGGGCTCAGTTTGGCTGCGGTCTCTCTGGGAGACTGCAGACCACACCTCAGAGCTGTGCGACTGAGAGGAGAGGCTGGGCCGTTTACCCAGCTCCCATCTTCTGCTGGACCATGGCGAGTCTAGGACGTGTGTAGGCTGAGCTGGCCCTGGCCAGAGAATGCCCTTGGACAGAGAGA
The DNA here is from genome assembly GCF_000951045.1 of Mandrillus leucophaeus. NCBI lineage: Eukaryota > Metazoa > Chordata > Mammalia > Primates > Cercopithecidae > Mandrillus > Mandrillus leucophaeus. The sequence goes on from NW_012101477.1 coordinate 4,222,315, forward strand.
CACAGAAAGCTGTTGGTGAGCATGGTATTGTCTGCATGTCAATTCCAAGATGGGTCAAGGGAAGGGTGTGGACAGGGTGCCAACCATGTCTGCTACAGTATTTGACTGGGGACACAGGAAGGAACACTTTTGTCACACAGAGGTCTGCAAATTTTGTTTCACTGTGGTGAATAAGAATCCAAGTCTTAGAAAAAGAGGTTCTGTAACATGCCCAACTGTGACACCTCCTGTTGGAAGCAGCCTGGTACCTTCGAGCCCCAAACCAGGGCTTCCCTCAACTGCTGGTCCGCTTCATTCCCACACCAATCAGTCTCCCAGGCCTGTGGGTTCTCCCTTCCTCCCGGTCCCACAGGCCCTGGCCTCATGCCTTCCAGCCTAGTGCATGTTCCCCAGTCCATCCAGCTGGACCTTCAACTCCAGCACCACCACGCTCTTCCCTCACTCTGTCCTTGCTGTGGCTCCTACCATCCGCAGCAGCATTTGCCAAATGTCTGCCCCGGTTTCACCTGTATTTATTATTTACTTAATATATTTCTTCAAGTCGATCTGCCTTTTTGATTTATCTACATTTATCTTTAAAAGGAAACTGTTAAAATGATTTACTATTTTAAAATCCTTCCAAAATTATGAGTTCGGCTGAGCATAATGGCTCACACCTGTAATCCCAGTACTTCGGGAGGCCAAGTTAGGAAGATCACTTGAGCCCAAGAGTGTGAGATCAGCCTGGGCAACAGAGTGAGACCCTGTCTCAAAAGAAAAAAAGAAAAGAAAGAATGATGAGTTCCACATCGAATCACCCAGACAGGCACCACCTCCCCTCTCCAGTGAAACTGGCTTCACACTAAGAAAACTGCTGGAAGTTAGAATCAGTCTTTAGCTGGGTGTTAAAAAATCTTTAATTTAATTTAATTTTTATTTATTTATTTATTTTTGAGACAGGGTATCACTCTGTTGCCCGGGCTGGAGTGCAGTGGCACAGTTGCAGCTCACTGCAACCTCAACCTTCCAGGCTCAAGTGATCCTCTTGCCTCAGCCTCCCAAGTAGCTGAGACTACAGGTGCCACCATGCTCAGCTGATTTTTCATTTTTTGGGTAGAGACGAGGTCTCGTCATGTTGCCCAGGCTGGTCTCAAACTCCTGGGCTCAAGTGATCTCCCTGCCTTGGCCTCCCAAAGTGCTGGGATTACAGGCATGAGCCACCATGCCTGGCCTTAAAAACCTTTTGTGTCCAGGGTTCCACCTGCATCTCCAGATTCACATCCTACCACCCTACACACACACACACACACATTCACACTCACGCACATATGCACACACACGCACTCACACAGCCAGATGCTGTGGCTCTTATCTATTCCAAACTCTTCTCTATGCTCTTACCTCTGCCTGAGATTCTCTTCCCATGTCCTTATGTACACAGCGCTCTCCTATTGATCCTTCAAAACCCAATTCACATTGCACTTGCTCTCTGGATTTTCTTCCCTCTCTGAGCTCCCAGAATTAATTCCTGCCTCATTTAGCTTCCTGCACTCCTCTGCTCACCTGCCCATCATAGCACAAACCACCTGGTGCCACAGGTGCCTGCCTAAATGCCTCCCTCCCCGACTTAGGAGTGCTTGTTTAGGGGAGCAGGGCCAGGGGTGTCTATTCATAAAGCACCTGACAAGCATTTATTGAGCACCACCTATGTGCCAGGCACAGAGAAGGGTACGGTGAATACAGCCACGAGCAATACAGACCCGGTCACTCTCTCCTAAATCTCACTGCCTGGTAGGGAAGACAGACACCAAATACTTAGAAAAACAAATGAGTATACACTTTCTGAATGGAGATAAGTGCTATTAAGAAAATATTCTGGGTGTTATGAGAGAGAATAATGGAGAACATTTTGGGACAGGGCAGGAAGAGAGGCCCTCTCTGAGGAGGTGACATTGAGCTGAGTCCTGAAGGATGGGATAGGAAGCGGGTGGGGACCGTGCTTCAGGGAGGAGAAACAGCCTGTGTGAGGGCCCCAGGGTGGGAAAGTGGTGTATTCCTCGAAAGAGAACCAAGGCCAGGAGGAGAAGAAGAGGGAAGATAGTGGTAGCCAGATGACACCAAGTGTGGCAGACACTGACAATGCCACAGACATCAGTGGCCACGCAGCCTGATGGCTTCTTGTGTCTTAGCCCAAGGGAGTCACCTGCCCACATTCCTGAGCTTGGATGGATACAGAGGGCAAGGCAGGAGAGTTAAACCCCAGAATCAGAATTTAGGGGATAAATACCCCCATCTTCCTCCAGGGCTAGGACTAGGGTATAGCAGGGAGGTACAAGGGCACAAAACATGAGGCTCTCACCCTCAGGCTCTACAACGGCAGAAGCAGCACCTGATGGTGGGGGCCCTCTTAAATGTTTGTTGTTGTTGTTGTGTTGGTTTGTTTGTTTGAGATGAGTCTCACTCTGTCGCCCAGGCTGGAGTGTAGTGGCGTGCTCTCGGCTCACTTCAACCTCTGCCTTCTGGGTTCGAGTGATTCTCCTGCCTCAGCCTCCCGAGTAGCTGGGATTACAGGTGTGCACCACCACACCTGGCTAATTTTTGTATTTTTAGTATAGACAGGGCTTTACCATGTTGGCCAGGCTGGTCTTGAGCTCCTGACCTCAAACGATCCACCCACCTCAGCCTCCCAAAGTGCTGGGATTACAGGCGTGAACCTCTATGCCCCGCTTAAATGTTTTTATAACGACTTTATTGAGATATAATTCACATACCCCAAAGTTCGCCCTTTAAAGTACACAATGCAGTGATTTTGAGTATATTCACAAAGTTTTGACTTTCTATATAAATTTTAGAACAAGCTTGTCTATGTCTACAAAAACCTTTCTGGGGTGTTTACATGAATTGCATTCAATATATAAATCAATTTAGGGAAAACTGACATCTTTACTATGTTAAGTGATCCAATCCATGAACACGATGTCTCTCTCTTTATTGATGTCTTCTTTGAATTTGTTCATCAGCATTTTGTAATTTTCAGCATACAGATCCTGTATGTGTTTTGTAAGTTTGTACCTTAGTATTTCATTTTATTTGAAGATACTTAAAACGGTACTATTGTAATTTGGGGCTTTCATTTTCCTTGAAGATACTTTAAATGGTACCATTGTAATTTTGGGCTTTCACGTGTTTGATGTTAGTATATAGAAACAAAACAGTTACTTGATCTTAGAAAAATTTTAATATGAGATTCCATTTCTGCTTAGGATATAGAAAGCTGCAAGGGAAGGCCAGCCACGGTGGCTCACGCCTGTAATCCAGCACTTTGGGAGGCCGAGGTGGGCCAATCACTCGAGATCGGGAGCTCGAGACCAGCCTGGCCAACATGGCAAAACCCCATCTCTACTAAATATACAAAAATTAGCCAGGCATAGTGGTGCGTGTCTGTAGTCCCAGTTAGTCGGGAGACTGAGGCAGGAGTATCGCTTGAACCCAGAAGGCAGAGGTTGCAGTGAGCCGAGATTACACCACTGCACTCCAGCCTGGACAACAGAGCAAGAGACTGTCTCAAAAAA
>NW_012101477.1:4225915-4277070 GCF_000951045.1 Mandrillus leucophaeus
AGACAGTGACTCTAAAAAAAAAAAAAAAAAAAAAAAAAAAAAAACAACAGCAAGAGAATGGTGCACTCTTCCTAAAAAAGAGAAAAGGACAATTTATTTATAAAATCATAACTTTTCTTGAGCTCATCAGAGAACTGAGGTCACAATGTGAGCAGTGGTGAATCTGTAGGGGTCTGGAGCCACCTCAATTCTTGCCTCCTCAGAGGAAAGAATTCAACTGAGGGCCATAAGAAGAGCAGGAGACCAAGGCAAGTTTTAGAGCAGAAGTAAACGTTTATTAAAAAGCTTTAGAGCAGGAACGAAAGGAAGTAAACTACACTTGGAAGAGGGCCAAGCTGGCGACTTGAGAGTCAAGTGCGTGGTTTGACCTTTGACTTGGGGTCTTATACGTTGTCATGCTTCTGGGGTGGCGTTACTTCTTCCCTGATTCTTCCCTTCGGGTGGGCTGTCTGCATGCACAGGGGCCTGCCCGCACTTGGGAGGGGCCGCATGCGCAGTGTGTTTACTGGAGTTGTACATTCGAGTGTTCCTAGAAGGCCACAAACCAGTTAAATTCCACCATTTTGCCTTTTAGTGCGCATGCTTGAGCCCAGTCGCCCAGCTCCTGAGATCTTATCGGGAAGCTGATCACCCATCAGGTGTGTTTATCTGTAGGGAGACTGCCTTTCCCTGGCGCGGGCTGCAACCAATTATTATTTTAAAGAGACAGTTTTAACAACTGTCTCACCATCACCTGATGGTTGCCTGACATTCCTGGGTTTGGGGGGCCTCTCCTGCCCTACTTATGTCTGAGTAGCTACCTACTTACCTGCTATAACAACAAGGTGACCAAATGAATTGAGTTCTAAAGACTAATAATCTCCTTGAGGAAGAGACAGGACCTGCTGTAAAGCAGGTTCACTGTGCACTGGTTACCACCTCAGCACCTTGCATCTTAGTCTGCGCTTTGTTGTTTGCTCAAGACTATTGAGGCAGAATGCTCACACACACAAGTTACATGAAGATTTATTACTTACAGATAGCAGCAAGGAACAGTAGAAGCCTAGGATTCATGATGAGCTGGTCCTCCAAGGTTCAGGAGAGCTGCCCAAGGCGGGTGGAGTCTCATAGCCTAAGCCCAAAACATTTCATCCAACTACTGAAGAATATACATTCTACTCATCTGCACATGGAGCATTCTTCAGGACAGGCCAATTTTAGACCACAAAACAAGTCTCAACCAATTTTTAAAAATTTGAATTATATCAAGTATCTTTTCTGACAATAATGGAATGACACTAGAAATAAATAACAAGAGGAACTTTTGAAATTGTACAAATACATGGAAATTAAACAACATGTCCAGGAATTTGTCCATTTCTTCTAGGTTTTCCAATTTGTTGGTATCCAGCTGTTCATAGTACTCTCTAATGATCCTTTGAATTTCTGTGCTATCAGTTGTAAGGACTCCCTTTTCATCTCTGATTTTATTTATGTAGGTCTTCTCTTTATTTTATCGGTTAGTCTAGATAAAGGTTGGTTAATTTTGTTTATATTTTCAAGAAACCAACTTTTTGTTTCATTGATCTTTTGTGTTTTTTTCATTTCAACTTCATTTATTTCTGTTTTTATCACTGTTATTTCTTTCCTTCTAGTAACATTGGGTTTGGTTCTTTCTTGCTTTCCTAGTTCTTTAAGGTATATCATTAGGTTGTTTATTTAAAGTCTTTCTACTCTTTTTCTTTTGAGACTGGATCTTGCCTTGTCACCTAGGCTTGAGTACAGTAGCACAATCACAGATCACTGCAACCCCAACTTCCTGGGTTCAAGGAACCCTCCCACCTCAGCCTCCCAAGTTACTAGGACCACAGACACGGGCTACCATACCAAGCTGATTTATTTTTTATTTTTTGTAGAGACAAGGTCTCACTATGTCGCCCAGGCTAGTCTCAAACTCCTGGGCTCAAGTGATCCTCCTGCCTTGGCCTCCCAAAGTACTGGGATTATAGGCGTGAGACAGTGCACCTAGCCCTTTCTACTTTTTTGGATATAGGTGTTTATTGCTATAAACCTCCTTTTTATACACTATTTTGCTGTATCCCATGGGTTTGGGGATGTTGTGTTTCTATTTTCATTTGTTTCAAAACATTTTTAAATTTTCTTCTTAATTTTTTTATTGACGCATTGGTTGTTCAGGAGCAACCAATGTTTTATTGGTTTTATTAGTTAAAAAATTGGTTTTATTATTTTTTAACTAATAAAAGAGAGAGAAGACTCACCTAAATAAAAGCAGAGATGAAAAAGGAGGCCTTACAACCCATACCACAGAAATTCAAAGGCTCATTAGAGAGTATTATGAACAACTGTATACCAACAAATTGGAACACTTAGAAGAAATGGACAAATTCCTAGACGTGTACAATCTACCAATGTCGAACCATGAAGCAATACAAAACCTCAACAGTACAATAACAAATAGCAAAATTAAATCAGTAACAAAAAGTCTCCCATCAAACAAAAGCCTAGGAACTGACTGACTTCACTGCTGAATTCCATGAAACATTTAAAGAATACCACTTCTACTCAAACTATTCCAAAAAACTGAAGAGGGAATACTTCCAAACTTATTCTGTGAGGCCAGAATTACCTTGATACCAAAACCAGAGAAGGACAAAACAAGAAAATAAAACCACAGCCAATATCCCTATGAACACAGATGCAAAAATACTCAATGAAATACTAGCAATCAAATCCAACAACACATTAAAAGCATCACTCACCATTATCAAGTGGGATTCATTCCAGGGATACAAGGATGAGTCAACATATGCAAATCAAAAAACATGACACATCACATTAACAGATTCAAGAACAAAAGCCATGTGATCATTTTAATAGATGCTGAAAAAGCATTTGATAAAATTCAGCATCCCTTTACAACTAAAACTCTCAATAGTTTTTCTAGAAGGAACATACCTCAAAACAATAAAGGCTACATATGACAAACTCAAAGCTAACATCATACTGAACAGGGAAAATGTGAAAATATTTCCGCTAAGATCTGGAACAAGGCAAAGATTCTCACTTTAGGTCTCAGCCAGAGCAGTTAGGCAAGAGAAATAAATTGTATCCAAATTGGAAAGAAAGAAGTCAAATTTTCCTTGTTTGCAGACAACATGATCTTATATTTAGAAAATGTAAAGATACCAAAAAATTTTTAGAACTGATAAGGAAATTCAGTAAAGTTGCAGGACACAAAATCAACATACAAGAATCAGAAGCATTTATATATGCCAACAACAAATAATCTGGAAAAAAAATCAAGAAAGTGATTCTATTTATAATAGCCACAAAAAATACCTAGGAATAAATTTAACCAAAAAAGTAAAAGATTTTTACTATGAAAACTATAAAACACTGATGAAAGAAATTGAAGAGGAAGGGCTCGGTACAGTGCCTGTAATCCCAGCATTTGGGCAAGCCAAGGCAGGAGGATCACTGGAGCCCAGGAGATCAAAGTTAGCCTGGGCAACATAGGGAGACACCATCTCTACAAAAAATAAAAAATTAGCTGGGTGTGGTGGTGCATGCCTGTAATCCCAGCTACTCAGGAGGCTGAGGCAGGAGAATCACTTGAACCTGCGGAGGTTGTGGTGAGCCAAGATCGTCCCATTGCACTCCAGCCTGGGCAACAAGAGGGAAACTCCGTCTCAAAAAAAAAAAAAAAAAAAAGTATAAGGAACCACAAAAGACCCCAAATAACCAAAGAAATCCTGAGCAAATAAAACAGCTGGTAGTATCACACTACCTGACTTCAAAATATACTACAAAGTTAACAAAAACAGCTTGGTACTGGCATAAAAACAGACACTGAGACCAATGGAACAGAATAGAGAACTCAGAAATAAATCCATGCCTTTAGAGCCAACTCATTTTTGACAAAGGCACCAAAAACATACATTGGAGAAATATTAATAATAGTCTCTTCATTAAATAGTGCTGGGAAAACTGAATATTCATGTGCTGAAGAATGAAACTAGACAACTTTATATTTTTTACCATATATAAAAATCAAATTGAAATAGCTTAAAGGCTTAAACAAAAGACCTGAAACTATGAAACTACTAGAAGAAAACATTAGGGAAATTCTTCAGGACATTGGTCTGGGCAAAGATATTGTAAGCAAGACTTCAAAAGCACAGGCAACAAAAGTAAAAGTAGACAAGTGGGATTTCATCAAGCTAAAAAGCTTCTGCACAACAAAGGAACAAAGAATCAACAAAGTGAAGAGAAAACATACAGAATGAGAGAGAATATTTGCAAGCTATCCATCCAACAAGGGACTAATAACCAGAAATAAAAGGTATTCAAACAACTTAACAGCAAAAAAAAAAAAAAAAAAAAAAATCAAATTATCAGTTTCAAAAATGGGTAAAATATCTGAATAGGCATTTCTGTGCCTTCAAAAGAAGACATACGAATGGCTAACAGGTATATGAAAAAATACTTAACAGCACTAATCATCAGGGGAATCCAAATCAAAACCACAATGAGATACCATCTCACCCCAGTAAAAACGGCTATTACCAAAATGACAGAATAACAGATGCTGGCAAGGAGGCAGAGAAAGGGGAATGCTCACACATTGTTAGTGGGAATGAAAATTAGTACAGACACTATGGAAAACAATATGGAGGCTTCTTTAAAAAAAACTAAAAATAGGACAGGCGTGGGATCATGCCTGTAATCCCAGCACTTTGGGAGGCCGAGGCAGGCGGATCACGAGATCAGGAGTTCAAGACCAGCCTGGCCAGCATGGTGAAACCCCATTTCCACTAAAAATACAAAAAAAAAAAAAAATTAGCAATTAGCTGGGCATGGTGGCATGCACCTGTAGTCCCCGCTATTTGAGAGGCTGAGACAAGAGAATTGCTTGAACCCGGCAGGTGGAGGTTGCAGTGAGCCGAGATTGAGCCACTGCACTCTAGCTTGGGTGACAAAGCAAGATTCCATTTCAAAAAAAAAAAAACAACTAAAAATAGAACTACCATATCATTCAGCAATCCCACTATTGGGTAGCTATCTAAAGGAAAGGAAATCAATATATCAATGAGATACCTGCACTCTCACGTTTATTACAGCACTATTCACAACAGCTGAGATATGGAATCAACCTAAGTGTCCATCAACAGATGAATGGATAAAGAAAATGCAGTACATGCACACAATGAAATATTATTCAGCCATAAAAACAATGAAATCCTGTCATTTGCAGCAACATGGATGGAACTGGAGGCCATTATGTTAAGTGAAATAAGCCAGGCACAGAAAGACAAATATCACACGTTCTCACTCATATGTGGGAGCTAAAAAAATAGATTTCATGGATGTAGTGAGTAGAATGTTGGTTACCAGAGGCTGGGAAGGGTAGAGGGAAGGGTGAATAGAGAGTTTGGTTACTGGGTACAAAAATACAGTTAGACAAAAGGAATAAGTTCTAGTACTCGACAGCACAGTAGGGTGACTACGGTTCACAATAATTTGTTATATTATTTCAAAATAGCTAAAAGAGAAGATTTGGAATGTCCCCAACACAAGGAAGTGAGAAATGTTTGAGGTTCCTAATTACCCTCACTGGATCATTATCCGTTGTATACATGTATCAAAATGTCACATGTATTCTGTAAATATGTGCAACTATTAGGTATCCCCCAAAAAAAAGATTTTTCAGACAAATAGAAGCAGAGATATTTCACTTCCAGTAGACCTTCACTACAAGAAATAATAAAGTTCTTCGAGCAGAGGAAGTAACAAAGAGCTGGGATTACAGGTGTGAGCCACCACACCCGGCTGCCTTTTTTTTTTTTTTTTTTTTTAACTACTCTGGTTATTTTAGGTCCTTTCCATTTCTGTATAAAGTTTAGAATTATCTCATCAACTTTTACAAAAGTCTTTTGGAATTTTCCTTGGGATTGTGTTTAATTTGTAGATGAATTTGGTAAGAAATGATTTCTTAATATCAAGTCATAAGGCCCATGAACACAGCATGTCTCTCCATTTATTTCAGTCTTTTGAAATTTCTCTCAGCAAGGTTTTTTCGTGTCGTGGTGTGGTGTTGTATATATTTTGGTTTTCACCCACTGTTCTTGGCTCCTAACTCCCACAGCCCTTGTTACAATCTTTTGCGATCATGTTTATGTCAGGCGCAGGTGGGCCTCTTTCTGGCCTTCTCTTGCCCTCCTTGCTCCTGCCCCAAGGCAGGACTCTAATGTTCGCCTACTTTTCTGATTTGGGGTCTTAAGATCCTTCCATGAGAGGGTCCTACCCTGTACCTTAGGGTAAGGAATGCTGATGTCATGAAGCTTCCAGAAAAACCCAAGAGGACAGGAGTCAGTGAGCTTCTAAATAGCTGAACACTGGGAGGTTCCTGGAGGGTGGTGCCTCAGGGAAGGTATGGAAGTGCCTCATCTCTTCCCCCAAATCTCACCCTTTACTCTCTTCATCTGTATCCTATGCAATATCCTCTATAATAAATCAGTACACATAAGTGTTTCCCTAAGTCCTGTGAGCCGCTCCAGCAAACTAATTGAATCCAAAGAGAGGGTTGTGGGAGCCCCAACTTGAAGCTGATTAGTCGGAAGTTCTGGAGGCTGGACTGGTGGGCACGGGTGGGTGGGCATGGGTGGATGGGCATGGGTGGCCGTCTTGGGGACGGAGCCTTCAACCTGTGTGATCTGACACTGTCTCCGTGTAGACAGTGTCGGAACTGAATTAGAGGACACCCAGCTGGTGTCTGCTGCTTGGTGTGTGGGGACAAAACCCTACACATTTGGTCACAGGAGTCTTCTGCGTTGATGACTGTTGTGGTGTGAGAACAGAGGAAAAACGCGGTCAGAGAGTTTTCCCTTCACAAAATGTCTTGGACATCTTTTGTGAAATTCATTCCTAAATATTTTATTTTTTGATGCTAGTGTAAATGGAAGTTTTAAAAATTCATTTCCAATTATTTGCTGCTAGTAGATAGCAATTTATTCATTTATTCATGTATCTTTTATATAATTTTTTAATTTAAGAGTACAGCATGTGAGTGCATAAGCTTCTCAGTAAGGAGAAAGCAATGTTTATGATCAATCAGAATAAGGCTGTCAGTGCTGCTTAGTTTTGGATGAAGATGAAGTTCTAAGCCAAAGTAATTGGATGATTTTAGTTTTTAGATTTTTTTTTAAAATCCAGCAGTAAGAATCCCTCCTCAAATGTATATCCACTCAGAAAGTACTCAGATTCATTCAACAAATACTCACTGAGCACCTACACTATTTCACCAGGTACTATGCGATAAACAGTTACATCAGTGAATGCAACAGGCAAATATCCCTGCCCACGTGGAACTTTCATCGCAGAGGAGGAGACAGGTAATAAACACTAACCATAGCCGGGAGCAGTGGCTTACCCCTGTAATCCTAGCACTTTGGGAGGCCAAGGCGGGCGGATAACTTGAGGTCAGGAGTTCAAGATCAGCCTAAGCAACGTGGTGAAACCCAGTCTCTAACAAAAATACAAAAATTAGCTGGGTGTGGTGGTGTGGGCCTGTGGTCCCAGCTACTCAGGAGGTTGAGCTGGGAGAATCACTTAAGCCTAGGAGGCATAGGCTGCAGTGAGCCACGATCGTGGTACTGCACTCCAGCCTAGGTGACAGAGTGAAGTCCTATCTCAAAATAAAAACAAACAAAACAAGGCCGGGCGCGGTGGCTCAAGCCTGTAATCCCAGCACTTTGGGAGGCCGAGATGGGCGGATCACGAGGTCAGGAGATCGAGACCATCCTGGCTAACACGGTGAAACCCCGTCTCTACTAAAAAATACAAAAAACTAGCCGGACGCGGTGGCGGGCGCCTGTAGTCCCAACTACTCGGGAGGCTGAGGCAGGAGAATGGCGTGAACCCGGGAGGCGGAGCTTGCAGTGAGCTGAGATCCGGCCACTGCACTCCAGCCTGGGCGGCAGAGCCAGACTCCTTCTCAAAAAAAAGAAAAAACAATAAGCATACTAAATAAAAATTATGTAATATGTTACCAGGCCGTCAGCGCTATGGGAAGAAACGTAGAGCAGGGTGAGAGGGATTTGAGGGTGGGGGTAGGTTGCAGTTTCAGAAAGGATGGTCAGGGTCAGCCTCATTATAGGACATACTTTAGTAAAGACTTACAGGACGTGGGCTCGGCACGGTGGCTCATGCCTGTAATCCCAGCACTTTGGGAGGCTGAGGTGGGCAAATCACGAGGTCAGGAGTTGGAGACCAGCCTGGCCAACATGGTGAATCCCCGTCTCTACTAAAAATACAAAAAATTAGCTGGTCGTGGTGACGGGGGCCTGTAATCCCAGCTATTCCAGAGGCTGAGGCAGGAGAATCGCTTGAACCTGGGAGGTGGAGGTTGCAGTGAGACAAGATTGCACCACTGCACTCCAGCCCAGGCAACAGTGCAAGACTCCGTCTCAACCACAACCAAAAAAACCTTACAGGATGTGAAGGAGTGAGTCATGAAAATATCTGGGAAGAGCATTCCAGCAGAGGGAATGGCCAGTGCAAGTTTGTAAGTGGGGAGAGTGTCTGCAATCTTCAAGGAATGACAATGGGGCTGGAGTGGCGTGAAGATGAGGTCAGAGGGACAGCAGAGAGCCAATTGGCAGAGAATCTTACAGGATTTAGGATTTAATTCTGGAAGAGATAGAGGGACAGCGAGGATTTTGAGTACAGTACTGACATAATCTGATTTTTGGTTTTGTTTTTGCTTCGAGACAAGGTCTCGCTCTATCACCCAAGCTGGAGTGCAGTAGGTTGATCCTGGCTCAAGCGATCCTCCCACCTTAGCCTCCCGAGCAGCTGGGACTACAGGTGCATGCCACCACACCTGTCTAGTATTGATATAATCTAATTTATTTTTAACAAAATTACTCTGGCTGCTTTGTCTTGACTAGAGCAGAGCAAGGCTAGAAATACGAAGGGCAGAAAGGAGGCATTTGCAATAATTCAGGTGAAAGACGATCACGCATTGGACCAGAGTATTAGTCATAGAAATGGTGAGATGTAGTTGGATTCTGGAGATATTTCAAAGGTGGAGTCACAGAGATTGACCAGATGTAGAGAAAGAAGAGTGGAGGATGCTTTGAAGGCGTTTCACCTGAAAAAATGGAAGGATAACATTGCCATCAATGAGACAGGACCACAGGTAGAGCAGTTTGGGATCAAGAAACAAGGGTCAAGATTTCTGTCTTGGACATGTTGGATCTGAGATGCCTGTTAGACATCCAAGTGAAGGTAACTAGCAGACAGTTGAACATACAAACTTGGAATCCAAAAGAATGATATTAACCCCCTTCTCTGATAGAGGTGGACACTGATAATTCATTCCTTATCAAAATGATGTAATGACTTTTATACAACAACCTTTCGCTTCTGGAAGTCATCTGAAGCAATCTCCAGAATCTGTCCTTCCATAGAGTGTGTCAAGTTATTCACTGATGTCCACAAAACGATGGGAGAAGGGTTCTTATCTACTCACAGCTGCTTTCCAGCTTGGGAAAGTACTTACGAAGACCTTTTAATTCAATCATTTAAATGTCTCTTCATCGTGTTCAAGATACTTTCATCAAGTTCTTCAGCTGAGTTTATAACCTGATCATTGAGACCACAAAAAGGTTTTCAGCATTTGTCTTACAGTTGACAAGTGTGTGAGAATAGAGATCTCCTTCACAGGACCCAGAGCGTTGCATGGGATCCCAGGGGTTTCAAGGGCAGCTGCTGCTTCCTGGGTGTTCTCTGTATGCCATCTCCTGTGCCAAGAACTGCATCTGCATAAACGCATTGAACATCACAACCATCCCAGGAGAACAGTGTTGTGATTAGACCTGTACAGCTGAGGAATCTGATGCTCCAGAGGTAAAGTGACTTGCCCAAGGTCACACAGGGCATGAATGTTGCAGGCAGGACTGAAATACTCTGAGGGACCACAGAGGCGTCCTTGAATTCAAGCTGCTAAGCTCTGATGGCTTAGTGCAGGGGGAGCTGATTCAGGGTCAGGGGTGTTGGAGGCTCTAGCTTCCCTCTCTGAGCCTTGGCTGAGAGAACACCTAGGACCTGGAGCCATTCTGGCCTCCTGGGCCTGGCTTCAAGATCCATGTCCCTGCTAGTCTGTAGTCCCCATGAAGGGGCGGTGGGGACAGGACAACCACTGCTAGGTGTGCGTGGGAAGGCACTAAGGATCAAAAAGAGTCCCTCAGAGCCCCTGCTCTCATTTCCCCTTCTTTTTAGACCTCCTTCCTTGCACCACCTAGAATGCCCCCACATCTACTTCTTAAAAACAGGTAGGGTGTTGTGGGCAGAGAGGGTTATTAATCACTTTTTCTGAAAAATCAGTTTCTCGCTGATTATCACCCTGATAATCCTTGAGATCCCCCTCTGTCCTCCTCCCATCACCACCAGCCCCATTCCTAGGAGATGGACAGACAGGGAAGGAGGAGGTCAAGGTGATCATGAAATCGGAGCGAGGCCCAGGAAAGCTGGCAGTGGGGAGTGGTGGCAGGGAGGGTGGCATTCTGATGGGGACCTTTCTGTTGAGTGTGAGGTGCCCCTCAGACTTGGGGGATGGGTGATGCAACCAGTCATAGTCCTCTTACCTATTTGTGTTTGGGCCTGGAAATTAGTGTCTAGCATGCCATGGGCAGTTGAGTGGGATGTATATTGCACAAGCACATTCAGCCAAGGAAGGACAAAAATCTAGCTTTGTTCCCTCGCTGTGGAGCTGTATCCAGCCAGAAGAGGGAGTGACTGTTTCTGATTCACACAAACACGTTACATGGGCTGGCAGTCAGTGAATTTTTTTAAAGTCTTAAAATGCTAGATACAAAGCCTGAGTGTTTTATTTTAACTTAAAACATATAAATGTGTATTCACTCTCCAATCTTTTGAAATGGGGCTAAGGCTTTTCTCTGAGGAGTCCACTGATCAGAATTCCAGTTCACTACTACATCTATGATTTCCAATTTTGGCATCTTTAAAATGGAACAAGAACCCAAGACTTGTAAAGTGACCTGCATGCAGACTTCTTGAAAATTTCTCTCTCACAGTTGCCTTGCTCAGGTCTTACTAGAGAGCAGTATTCTAACAACTTGACAACATTTGGTCTTTTGCTTGTTTTTTTCTCCAACATTTTAAATGAAACATTTCAAACTTACAGAAGACATTAAATAATTTTACAGTTAATACCCACGTATATCCCACCTAGATTCTACACGTAACATTTTCTTATATTTGCTTTATCAAATATTGACTTCTCTGTCCATCCATTAATCTTAGTATTATTACTATTATTATTATTATTATTATTATTTAGACAGGTTCTCACTCTGTTGCCCAAGCTGAAGTGCAGTGGCACAATCTCAGCTCACTGCAGCCTCAACCTCCTGGGCTCAAGCAATTCTCCTGTCTCCGCCTCTTAAGTAGCTGGGACTGCTGGCATATGCTGACACCTGGCTAATTTTTAATTTTTTTTTTTTTTTTTTTTGAGACGGAGTCTCGCTCTGTCGCCCAGGCTGGAGTGCAGTGGCGCGATCTCGGCTCACTGCAAGCTCTGCCTCCCGGGTTCACGCCATTCTCCTGCCTCCTGAGTAGCTGGAACTACAGGCGCTGCCACCACGCCCGGCTAATTTTTTTTTTTTGTATTTTAGTAGAGACGGGGTTTCACCGTGTTAGCCAGGATGGTCTCGATCTCCTGACCTTGTGATCCGCCCGTCTCGGCCTCCCAAAGTGCTGGGATTACAGGTGTGAGCCACCGCGCCCGGCCTTTTAATATTTTTTGTAGGTGGGGCGGTCTCACTATGTTGCCCAGACTGGCCTCGAACTTGAACTGCTGGGCTCCTGCTTCTGCCTCCCAAAGTATTGGGATTACAGGCATGAGCCTCCATGCCTGGTCATCTTACTTTTTGATGCATTTCAAAGTAAGTTGCAAATATCAGTACACTCCTTTCTAAACACTTCAACATCTCTCTCTCTCTCTCTCTCTCTCTCTATATATATATATATATATATATATTTTTTTTTTTTTCCTCTGAGGCAGAGTCTTTCTCTGTTCCCCAGGCTGGAGTGCAGTGGTGCAATCTTGGCTCACTGCAACCTCTGCCTCCTGGGTTCAAGAAATTCTCCTGTCTCAGCCTCCTGAGTAGCTGGGATTACAGGCAGGCACCACCATGTCCGGCTAATTTTTGTATTTTTAGTAAAGACAGGGTTTCACCATCTTGGCCAGGATGGTCTCAAAATCCTGACCTCAGGTGATCCGCCTGCCTTGGACTCCCAAAGTGCTGGGATTACAGGCATGAGTCACCATACCCGGCCTCAACATCTGTATCATTAACCGGAGTTCAATATTTGCTTATGAAAAAGTTACATGTGGTGGAATACACAAATCTTAAGCGGATCATTCTGAGCTTCGGCAAATTCACACACCTGTGTAACCCGAACGTGTATGAATGTAGAAAAATAGCCTGTTGCATGGCAAGAGCGACGCCATCTTGCAGCGAAACCATGATGACCGATGTTTGACTCCTGCATACCAACGTGTTCCTGTAGCATAGACAATCCCTCATAAACAAACAATGCCTATAGCACAGATCACCCCTCATAAAGATGTTTATCTAACCTCCATAGTGGTCATGAGTTTCAAAAGAAACTCTGAGACGTGACCAGCTGCACAAGCTTTACTCTAAAAGCTTGCTATAAAGAGTATTTTCAGGAGGGAAGGTGGAGGGAGCCACCATCTTGAGGCTGCCCAAGACATTGCTTTTGCTTATAAGTCCCTATTAAATGTTTCTGAGAAACTAGATTTGTCTGCCTGTTTCTTGGGTCTCTCAGCTCCCTTCCCCTTCCTGCTCACAGAGGAACAATGAAGATGTAAAACAAGGCCATCAATCCAGAAAGTTCCCTCATGCCCCTTCCCAGCAATCCCTGACCCCCCAGCCATCGTTCTGATGTCCCACCATGGATCTGTTTTGCCTGTTCTAAAACTTCATATGAATGGAATCAGATGGCATGGACTCTTTTCTGTCTAGCTTCTTTCACTCAACATAAATGTTTTTGAGATTCATCTATAATCTATAATTTTGTGGTCTGTTTCTTATATTTTGTCAGTTTGCATATTATTTATTTATTTATTTATTTTTTGAGACAGAGTCTTACTCTCTCGCCCAGGCTGGAGTACAGTGGTGCAATCTTGGCTCACTGCAACCTTGGCCTTCCCAGGTTCAAGCAATTCTCCTGCCTCAGCCTCCCGAGTAGCTGGGATTAAGGGCACGCACCATGACGCCTGGCTAATGTTTGTAATTTTAGTAGAGATGGGGTTTCACCACATTGGCCAGGCTGGTCCCAAACTCCTGACCTCAGGTGATCCACTTGCCTTGGCCTCCCAAAGTGCTGGGATTACAGGCGTGAGCACCATGCCCAGCTGGCATATTAAATTAAATTGGGTGGTTACAATGATTCGATCAACAGCCATAAACAGATTTGCAAACAAACACAGTTGACTCTTGGCGAACTTGGAGTTGTCTGGGTGGGGCCGGGGCTCCTGCACATGCCACAGTGCACCAGATGCTTAGAAGGGCACAGTCCCTGTTGCTGTGTTTTACAGGGGACTAGACAGCATGGGGTAAGTAGAAGTTGGTTTAAAGGAGCTTATAGTAGTTTGTTTTTATCTCTTTGGGGAAGTATAATTGACATACAAGAAACTACATATTTAAAAAACAGAGTTTGGTAAGTTTTGACATGTGCATACATATACCTGTGAAATTGTCACCACAATCATGATAATTAATGTATTCATTACCCCAAAAGTTTTCTACTAGTTTTTTAGCCAGCATTTTTAAAGCATTTACTATGTGTCAGCTTAATGCTAAAGATTTTTCATGCATTTTGTGATTTGTACTCACAGCCACACTAAGAATTATCAGCCCCATTATACAGATGAGAAAACTGAGGCATAGGGAGGCAAAATGATTTGCCTCACTTTCTGATCACACCCTTTCATGTGTACACAGTTATTCATTTTCTTTCTTTCTTTCTCTCTTTCTCTCTTTTTCTCTTTCTCTCTTTCTCTCTTTCTTTCTTTCTGAGACAGAGTCTTGCTCTGTCACCCAGGCTAGAGTGCAGTAGCGCAACCTCAGCTCACTGCAACCTCTGCCTCCTGAGTTCAAGCCATTCTCCTGCCTCAGCCTCCTGAGTAGCTGGGACTACAGGCATGAACCACCCCACACCTGGCTAATTTTGTTTTGTTTCATTGTCTAATAGAGATGGGGTTTCGCCACGTGGGCCAGGCTGGTCTCAAACTCCTGACCTCGGGTGATCTGCCCACCTCAGCCTCCCAAAGTGCTGGGATTACAGGACTGAGTCACTGCACCTGGCCATGTGTATTCAGTTCTGACAGTTTTTTTTTTTTTTTCACATTGCTAAAATTGGAATTTTGATGAAATATAGACTAGAGAAGCCACGATTTTTTTCTTTTTTTCTTTTTATTTTAATTTCTTGTGAACCCAAACTGACAGAAACCATGATTCTTAAATGTATTGTTTTGTAAGTTTTTAACTTTTATTCTGAAATAATTTCCAACTTAACAAAAACAGTTATGAGAATAGCACAAAGATTTCCCATATACCCTTCACCTCAAATCACATATTGCTAACATTTTGCCACATCTATTTTAAAATTCTGTCTCTCAGATAAATAGATAGTGTAAATGAGAAATACAATTCTAAGTCCCCCCCCTCCAGCCATCTGAATGGATTTCCTCCTCAGCCAGGGCTCTGCATTTAACTTGAGAGACTCTTTTGGGACGTGATGGGAAGTGGGAGTCGAACATGCCTCCTTATACCTCCCCGACATTAATATCAACACAGACTTTAAGTCTGATAAGAAACATTTTACAACTTGTTCTCTCTGAAGCCTGCTTCCTGAAGGCTTCCTCTGCAAAAACTTTGGTCTCCACAATATCTTAACCCAGACATTCATTTCTATTGATCCCAGGTCTTTAGATAAACTCAACCAATTGCCAACCAGAAAATGTTTAAATCTACCTATAAGCTGGAACACCCCCCTCCCCCAACCTCTGCTTCAAGTTGTCCCACATTTCTGGACCAAACCAATGTATTTCTTAAATGCATTTGACTGAAGTCTCATACCTCCCTAAAATGTACAAAAACAAGCTGCACCCTGACCACCTGGGGCACATGTTCTCAGGACCTCCTGAGGGCTGTGTCATGGGCCCTGGTCACTCATATTTGGCTCAGAATAAATTTCTTCAAATATTTTACAGTGTGACTCTTTTCATCCATGATTGATTGATTGATAGATAGATAGATAGATAGATAGATAGATAGATCTGAATCATTTGAAAATAAGTTGCAGGCATCATGCCTCTATTTTTCTAAAGATTTCAGATGAACAAGGATCTAGTTTTTTGTAACTGTAGTATAATTATTAAAATTAGGAAATTTAACAATAAATAATATACTATTATCTAGTTTATCGTCCATGTTCAAGTTTTGCCAACTTTTCCAATAATGTCCTTTATAGCAAATCTTTTCCAGTGCAGTATTCAGTTCAAAATTACATGTTTCATTTAGTTATTACATATCTTTTGTCTCCTTTAAACTGGAACAGCTCCTTTCTTTTTCTATCTTAGAAAAAGGCATTTTTAAAGAGACAGGCCAGTTATTTTGTAGACTGTCCCCAAACTTCCATTTGTCTAAAGTTTTCTCATGATTATGTATTTTTGGGGGAAATACCAGAGAAGTGTGGTTTGTCCTGTTATTCTTGATGTTAACTTTGATCACTCAGTTAAGGTGCAGTCTGTCAGGTTTCTCCACTATATTGTCATTTTTTTTTCCTTTGTAATTGATAAGCTGTTTGGCATTCAACTTGTAAGGAAGAGCTCTCCTTTGCTCCCATTTATTTCTTTATTAACAGCATAGACTCATGGATTCTTATTTTATTCAGGGTATAATAATATATTACTATCATTATGCTGATGTTTCAGTGTCACAAAGAGGCAGGATTTGAACCCAGGTATTTCTGATTCCAAAGCCTATGTTCTTAATGTCTGTATTAGTCTGTTTTCACACTGCTATAAAGAACTACCTGAGACTGGGTAATTTATGAAGCAAACAAGTTTAATTGACTCACAGTTCCACAGGCTTAACAGGAAACCTGACTGGGAGGCCTCAGGAAACTTACAAGTAATGGCAGAAGGTGAAGGGGAAGCAAGGACCTTCTTTACATGGTAGCAAGAAAGAGAGAAAGAGTGCGGGAGTTCCACACCCTTTTAAACCATCAGATCTCATGAGAACTCACTATCACAAGAAAAGCAAGGGGGAGATCCGCCCCCATGATCCAATCACCTCCCACCAGGTACCCCCCCAACACTGAGAATTACAATTCGATGTGACATTTAAGTAGGGACACAGACCAAATCATATTAACGTCTATGCTACTTGCAACTGTATTATCTTGAGCAAATCACTTAACCTCTCTAAAACTCAGCTTTATTGGAAGAGGCATGTGTGATGGATGACAAAGATCTTCAGGGGAAAGTCTGTGTCTTTCACACTCAGCTCTTCTAGGACTAACTCCCTCTTCCCTGCCAGGACCTCAGCACAATTCTGCTCAACCAACATCAAGCTGCACCAGCCTCTGCCTTGTCCATTGATAGAGGCTTGCCACACACCAGTGAGTCATACCCAGTCCTTGCCAAATCTGAGGCTACTCCATCAGACCGGGTCCCAGAGTAAAACAACATGCAGCAGACACTGCTGAACTGCAATGCATATGGAGCATGACCAATAAAGAAACTTCTGTCATCATCAGCCACTGAGGTTTTGGAGTTGTTTGTCCCCGTAGCATAATCTCATCTACCATTCCCTGTGCTAGGTTCTGGAAGTACAACAGGAACCAAGACAAACAGCCCCTGCCCTCATGGAGTTTACAGTCTACTTGGGAAGACAGATGTTAATCAAATGAATAATTATTAAGTCACATGATATTAAGGGCTACAAAAGCAAAGGACCTGGTACCCAGATAGTATCTGCCAGGGATACCAGCTTCATCAGGAAAACAAGGTAGGGATTTTAAGGAAGCAACATTAAAGTTAAGGCCTTAAAAGTGAGCTGGAGTCAGCCAGGTGAAGGGCAGGCAAGATCCTCCAGCAGAGGGAACAGCATGTGCAAAGGCCCTGTGGCAGGAAGAGAGCCTGCTGGGTTCCCGAGCTTTTCAAGTTTGCTTCTTCAATTGCCTCTCAATTCCATGAGCCCCAATGTCCCACTGATACATTTCCTTTGTACTTAAATTAGTTGTTTTCCACCAAAGGAATAAAATGGGTACACTTAATATTTTAGGTAGGAATATGGAGCCACAGTTCCTACACACTTGTGTGGGAATCACATTAACCTGAGTCTTTCAAATAAATTTCCACCTCAATGGACTCATTTGCCAGAAAGAAGTTCCTATTCTAACGCATCTGTGGGCCCATCTGGCTTCTCCAAGAAATGATCAAAAGTATCCTCTCGAGCAATAAGTATTGACAAGCACTCTGATTTCCGTTATCCTTTTGTTGACTCTTCAGAAAGAGTCCTTGGCACTATCCCATACAATGGTCAGGGCAGCAGAAGCCCAGGGGCCTCTTCGAGCAACACTGACACCTGTTACCACCTCCCATTCCTGTGTCAGGGGTAATCTCCTGGGATAATCTGAGACAAACAGAACAAAAAAGATTCTCCATCCTCTGGGCAACTGAACTCAAGAGAGTCTGCCTAAATCTGCTCTTCCCTAGGTTTTACGCATTTCAGTAAATCCATCTATTTTTCAAGCCAAAATTCCGAGAATGACCCTTGAGTCCTCTCCTCAACCCATCAAAGATAAAGGAATCTGGGGGAGCACAGAGGTAAGCCATCATGGCTGTTGCAGAGACCAAAACAGCAGGTCAGTGTGACTGAACCTCTGAGAATGAGAAGGGAGCAACTTGAGTCATGGTCATATCACACAGGGTCTTACAGGCCAAGGAGAGGAGCAATGGATTGATTTTGTTACTGGTGGTGAATCCATATGGGTCTGCAGCAACCTCAGTTCTTTCCTCCTCAGAAGACAGAACTCGATCCAGGTGGCATAAGTGAGAAACCGAAGCAAGTTTCCAGAGCAGGAGTAAAAGTTTTGTAACTGCCCAAGGGGTTCACCTTGCCTGCTGCCTAGACAGAGCCAATATCAAGATAGAGGAATTACGATCGAGAAAGTAATTCACGTAGAGCCAGCTGTGTGGGAGATCGAGATTTTATTATTACTCAAATCAGTCTCCCGAGCATTTGGGGAGCAGAGTTTTTAAGGATAGCTTGATGGGTGAGGGGAAGCCAGTGAGCCAAGAGTGCTGATTGGTCAGAGATGAAATCATAGGGAGTTGGAGCTGTCTTCTTGCATTCAGTCAGTTCCTGGGTGGGGGCCACAAAATCAGATGAGCCAGTTTATTGATTTGAGTGGGGCCAGCTGATCCATCAAGTGCAGGGTCTGCAAAATATCTCAAGCACTGATCTCAGGAGCAGTTTAGGGAGGGTCAGAATCTTGTAGCCCCCAGCTGCATGACTCCTAAACCATAATTTCTAATCTTGTGGCCAATGTTAGTCCCACGAAGGAAATCTAGTCTCCGGGCAAGAAGGAAGTTCGCTTTGGGAAAGGGCTGTTACCGTCTTTGTTTAAACTATAAACCATAAACTAAGTTTCTCCCAAAGTTAGTTCGGACTACACCCAGGAATGAACAAGGACAGCTTGGAGGTTAGAAGCAAGAGTCTGTTAAGTTGGATCTCTTTCACTGTCTCAGTCATAATTTTGCAAAGGTGGTTTCGGTTTATTAAAAAGCTTTAGAGCAGGAATGAAAGGAAGTAAAGTACACTTGGAAGGGGGCCAAGCTGACGACTTGAGAGAGTCAAGTATGTGGTTTGACCTTTGACTTGGGGTCTTAGACGGTGGCATGCTTCCAGGGTTG
This sequence comes from Mandrillus leucophaeus, assembly GCF_000951045.1. Taxonomy (NCBI): domain Eukaryota; kingdom Metazoa; phylum Chordata; class Mammalia; order Primates; family Cercopithecidae; genus Mandrillus; species Mandrillus leucophaeus. The sequence continues at coordinate 4,244,952 of NW_012101477.1, forward strand.
CCTTACTTCTCCACTGATTCTTCCCTTGAGGTGGGCTGTCTGCATGCACAGGGGCCTGCCCACATTTGGGAGGGGCCGCATGCGCAGTGTGTTTACCACAGTTTGCATATGCTCACTTGAGGCATTCTTCCCTTACCATTCAGAGTGTTCCTAGAAGGCCACATACCACTTAAACCCCACCATTTTGCCTCATAGTGCGCATGCTTGAGCCCACTCACCCAACTCCTGTGATCTTATCAGGAATCTGCTGATCACCAGTTTCAGGTGTTTCTGTCTACGGCCTTTCCTGATGCCAGCTGCAGCCAATCATTATTTTAGCGAGACAGTTTTAACAACTGCCTGGCCACCACCTGATGGTCACCTGACAATCCTGGTGGATGGGGAGGCAGGGGGAAGAGCTCTCCTGCCCTGACCATGTCCAACTAACTACCTACTGAATAACACATCAGCAAGTCCTGACAGCCCTGCCTCCAAAGAAAGTCACAAACTAGCCTACTTTCCTGTATCACCACTGCCTCCATGCTTAACCAGACCATCACCACCCAGACCTGCCTCCATCTCCCCACCACCTCCCCACTTCCTCTCTTGCTCTCCAATTCATTTACGTCAGCTACAGTGATATTTTAAAAATGCAAGTCATGGCCGGGAGCAGTGGCTCATGCCTGTAATCCCAGTACTTTCGGAGGCCGAGGTGGGTGGATCACCTGAGGTCAGGAGTTTGAGACCAGCCCGGAGTCTGACCAACATGGTGAAACCCTGTCTCAAAAAAAAAAAAAAAAATACAAAAAATTAGCTGGGCATGGTGGCAGGTGCCTATAATCCCAGCTACTCAGGAGGTTGAGGAAGTAGAATCTCTTGAACCCGGGAGGGGGAGGTTGCAGTGAGCTGAGATTGCACCATTGCACTCCAGCCTGGGCAACAAGAGCAAGACTTGGTCTCAAAAAAAAAAAAAAAAAGTCAGATCAGATCACTTTCCACTTTAAAACCTCCCACTGACCCTCCCATTTCTTTAGGAGGATTTAGATGGACTGGAAAGCAAGAGAAGAAGTGGGAAGAGATGGTGGGGAGGTGGAGACAAGTGTCAGGGTGGTGGTGGCTTGGTCAAGCATGGAGGCAGTGGTGATATGAGAAGATCGGCTAGGTTGTGACTTATTTTGGAGGCAGGGCTGCCATGACTTGCTGATTGGGTAAATCAATCAGCCTAAGCTGTGAACTAAGACAGTTCACACAGCTTTCAGTGTCTGGCACATGGTAAGAGCGTGATATATAGTTATCGCTTGTACCATTGATAGGTGGATGAAAGTTTAGTAAGATTAGGCAGTTCCCCATTTTACCATTAGGTGTCACCAAAGACCTGGCTAAAACAGCACGCTTGCTTCCCAGCTGAGAAAGCCCTGAGAAGTGTGGAACAAAAGGGCCTTAGAGTTGGGAAACTTTCCCAAGGTCAGGAAAGTAGGTCAGGGATTTAAACCCAGTTGTCCTGACACCTTAAAAGCCATGGTGGGGAGAGGCCCTCCCTGTCAGGGCTCCCACAGTGCCTCCAGTTCCTGGGATAATTTTACATATTTGTAATAATAGGTGACTAAGGGTGCTAACTGTGTAACCTGTGCTAGTCTTTTTTTTTTTTTTTTTTTGAGATGGAGTTTTGTTCTTGTCACAAAGGCTGGAATGCAATGACAGGATCTCTGCTCACTGTAACCTCTGTCTCCTGGATTCAAGCAATTCTCCTGCCTCAGCCTCCCTAGTAGCTGGGATTACAGGCACCCACCACCACACCTGACTAATTTTTGTATTTTTAGTAGAGATGGGATTTCACCATGTTGGCCAGGCTGGTCTCGAACTCCTGACCTTAGGTAATCCATATGCTTTGGCCTTCCAAAGTGCTGGGATTACAGGTGTGAGCCACTGCGCCCAGCCAACCAATGTTATTCTAAGCATTTTATAATAAAAACTCATTGAATTCCCACAAATGATCACATGAGGTAGAGTCAAATGTGTCCCCATTTCACAGATGGAGAAACTGAGGGACAGAGAGGTTTATTAACTTGCTCAACAACATACAGCCGGTAAATGTAGAATGGAAATGAACCTTTGCATTCTGGCTGCAGTCTGCACCACCCTGGAGCTTACTCCATTCTCTGGTCACCTTGGTAATAATGTTTTTTATCCCTTTTAAAATCTTTTGATATCACATAGCTTCCTTAGTGCTTTAACATTTAACTATTGTTCCATTACAGGTTGAATTTCCTGAATAGGTAAGTACTGGTAACGAGATAATGTCGATTTTTTTTAAAAAGTAATTGTCAAGCAGAGTGATGCATAGGAAAGTAAGTATGGTGATTTCACAAAACATTGTTCTATTCATAACATAACCATTTCCTGATTCTTTATCATTTAGCCCCAAATTTGCCATCCAGTCTCAACTGAATTCCGTGGACCTGGTTAACAGCTGAATCAGAAACTAGGAGGATTACATGACAAAGGCAGGAGCTCGGTCTGGCCTTTCAATTGTTCCCTTATTCATTCAACAGTTACCGCCTCTTCCTTCCTACCAGACCCAAAATGAGTCCTGCCCTCCAAGAGCTCAAGGTCTCATGGGGATTAACAGACAGGAAATGCACATGCATTGACATTGCATAATTGCCCATCTCTCCAGACTGTCTGTAGAAGCCTTTTAAGGCAACATCTCTCTCTCTCTCTCTCTCTCTCTATCTATCTATATATATATATATTTTTTTTTTTTTTTTGAGATAGGGTCTTGCTCTGTCACCCAGGTTAGAGTGCAGTGGCATGATCAAGGCTCACTTGCAGCCTCAACTTCCCAGACTCAAGCGATCCTCCCACCTCAGCCTTCCAAGTAGCTGGGACCACATCATCCTGGGCCAGGCATGGTGGCTCATTCCTGTAATCCCAACACTTTGGGAGGCCAGGCAGGCAGATCACCTGAGGTCAGGAGTTTGAGACCAGCCTGGCCAACATGGTGAAACCCATCTCTACTAAAAATTCAAAAATTAGCTGGGCATGGTGGTGCGCACCTGAACTCCCAGCTACTTGGGGAGGCTGAGGCAGGAGGATCGCTTGAACCTGGGAGGCAGAGGTCACAGTGAGCTGAGATTGCACCACTGCACTCCAGCCTGGGCAACAGAGTAAGACTTCATCTCAAAAAAAAAAAAAAAAAAAGATCATCCTGGGTGGAAGATGAAGGTTCTGGGTGAGACAGGCAGCAGAGAGACCAGTGAGGAGGTTGCTGCAGGGTTCAGGGGAGAAGGGGTGGTGGCTTGGACCAAACTTTGGTGGCAGCGAGGACAGAAAAGGCCTAAAGAAAATTCAGGTGCAATGGGCAAGAGTTGAGGTGTATGGAGCAAGAGGGAGCAGGAGTCATGGGTGACTCCAGGTGTCTGGTGGGTGGGAGCAAGTTGGGGAAGTCTTGGTAGGAAGTTGAGTTCGTCTCAGCAAAATTTTAGGGCAGAATGACCTTCCAGGTCCCTCAAGTCAGAGCCGGTATTGGTGGTGTTTCCATAGCCTGGAACTGAGCTGGGAAGGTGGAGTAATCTTGAGGGTAGAGGGGAAAGGGTTCAGCTGAGCGGGAGCAAATTCCATGTGCATTAGAAACCCTGCCTCAGCTTCCCCAGTTTTCTGAGCCCCAGGGAGAAAGGGTTGGCCTCTGAGGCCTTGTACATACTAACATTCAGCCTGAAGTTACTGGAAGGTGGTGTCCCCGCAAAACAGACCTGATCCTTGTTTAGCAGCATGCCACATTCCATGGGATGGCAGCACCCCTTCCTTTCTTCTATTTTTCTTGTTTTTGTTTTTGAGATGGAATCTCGCTCTGTTGCCCAGGCTGGAGTGCAGTGGTGCGATCTCGGCTCACTGCAACCTCCGCCTCCCAGGGTCAAGGGATTCTCAGTCTCTCGGGTGGCTGGGATTACAGGCACATGCCACCACACCCAGCTATTTTTAATATTTTTAGTAGAGACGGGGTTTCACCATGTTGGCCAGGCTGGTCTCAAACTCCTGACCTCATGATCCGCCTGCCTTGGCCTCCCAAAGTGCTGGGATTACAGGAGTGAGCCACCACTCCTGGCCCCTTTCTTCTATTTTTCTTGAGTTATAACATACATAAAGTACATAAAGCCCCCAGTCTTTTTTCTTTCTTCCCCGCACCCCCCCATTCTCCCCGCAAGACAGGGTCTCATTCCGTCACCCAGGCTGGAGAGCAGTGGCATGATCTTGGCTCACTGCAGCCTCCGCCTCCCCTAGTCTTATGGTGAATTTTTACTTGAATTTTCACTTATGTAATCACCAGCCAGAAGAAGATATAATCCTTCCAGCACCCCAGAAAAGCTCCTCTTGCTCCTTTCCCATCCCTACTCACGACTTCACCCAGATAACTGCCATTTTGATTTCTAACCCTATAGATTAGTTGAGCTTTACATGAATGAATTAATATGGCATGTACTGTTTTGTATCTGGCTTCTTTTAGTCCACATACTATATGTGAGATTAATTGGTGTTATTACATGTAACAGTAGTGTGCTCTTTTATACGTAAAACACAGTATTCCATTGCATGAACATGCCACAATTTATCCATTCTCCGGTGATGGACATTGAACCATTTCCAATTTGAGCTATGAATAAGTCTGCTATGAACATTTTTGCACAAGTCTCCATGTAGACATAGGCACTCATTTCTCTCGGGTATATACCTAGGAGTGGAAATCCTAGATCACAGCATAGGTGTATGTTTAGATTTTGTAGATACTATCAGTTTCCAAAGTAGCTGTACCAATTTCCTCTGCCGTCGGCACTGTGCAAGAATTTGTTGCTCCATAGCCTCTCAACATTCAGCTCTCTTTTGTTGTTGTTGTTATTTAGTTTTTATTTCATAATCAAAAACTCTGCAATCCACCTAGGCATGGAAGGGAACAAGGAAAACATGAAACCCAAAGGGAACTGCAGTGAGAGCACAAAGATTCTAGGACACTGCAAGCAAATAGGGTGGAGGGTGCTCTCCTGAGCTACAGAAGGAATGGTCTGGTGGTGAAGACAAAACACAAGTCAAACTTATTGGAGTTGTCCACAGTCAGCAATGGTGATCTTCTTGCTGGTCTTGCCATTCCTGGACCCAAAGTGCTCCATGGCCTCCATAATCTTCATGCCTTCTTTCACCTTGCCAAAGACCACATGCTTGCCATCCAACCACTCAGTCTTGGCAGTGCAGATGATAAACTGGGAACCTTTTGTGTTGGGTCCAGCATTTGCCATGGACAAGATGCCAGGACCTGTATGCTTTAGGATGAAGTTCTCATCATCAAATTTCTCCTCGTAGATGGACTTGCCACCAGTGCCATTATGGCATGTGAAGTCACCACCCTGACATATAAACCCTGGAATAATTCTGTGACAGCAGGAAGCCTTATAACCAAATCCTTTCTCTCCAGTGCTCAGAGCATGTAAGTTTTCTGCTGTCTTTGGAATTTCGTCTGCAAACAGCTTGAAGGAGAAGCGGCCCAAGGGCTTGCCGTTGACAGTGATGTCGAACAACACGGTGGACATGGCTAACAGTACGGGGATCCCAGTGGCATCCGCAAAGCCAGCTTTCTCTTTTTCTGAACAAGGGCTTCCACTACAAGACTCCTCTTGTCATTCAGTGTTGGATACTGGGTGTGGCTGCCATGGATGCATTGACCCTTTACCCTGTAAGCAGCAGGATGGTGGGAGGCCACATTCAGGCCTGTTGGAGTCTCAGCTAGAGGAGAAATGGACATCTCCTTGCTTTGGATGTGACCCCAGGAACTGGATAGCCATCTTGTGACCATGAGCGTGAAACCAGCACAAGGACAGAAGATAAAATGAACCTCGGGCCTTGCTGACACTGCCTAGCCACTGAGTGACAGACTACTTTTTAAAGCCAATTGATGTAGTTGTGTGTTTAACTTGCAACATAAAAGATACAGTCCACCAACCTTTATTCCCAAACCCCTACCGCTCCATTTCTGTCCTCTACAGCATCAGTCCCACTGAGCACTCCCTCCTTCCTGAAACCTCCTCTCTAGGACCCACACTCACTTGGTCCTCTTTCTACCCCACTGGCCACTGCTTCTCAGTCTCCTTTCCTGGATCCTCCTCTTCTGCCCACCTTTCTCTCCACCTTCTTTCCCTTGAGTTCTAACCCAGCACCATGACCTCTGTGTTGATGGCCCCTAAATATGTATTTCCAGCCCCAGACTCCGTTCGGAGCTCCTGTGTCACATAAACCTGCCTACTCACCCTCTCTGCCTGCATGTTGCCCAGGCATTTCAAACCTAACTTCTCAAAGCCGAATGTGATCTTCCCCCTCAGTCTATTCCTCTTTCAGCCTTCATTGTCTTGGCCAAGGACTCTTTTACCCTTTCATTTACTCAAGGCTAAAACCCAGTGAGGAGTTATTGCCAATGCCTCCACATCCACCCACGTCCAGTCTTCCATCCTTTCCTTCACCTCCCCAAGCCACCACCCTGTCTGAGTCAGCATTAGCTTTTGTCTGGAAAGCTGCAACCACCTCCTAACTGGTCTGCCTACACCCACTCCTGAGTGCTTTCCAAGCCATGCCGCCTGGGTGGCCTTTCAGAAATCCAAATTTGCTATCCTTTTCCTGATGAAAATGGCTTCCCCTGACTCTCAAGAGAAAAGCCAAATACAGTATACAGCTGACCTGTCTTCTTTGGTGCTCACCTCACCCTAACCCTGCCCCTTCCCAGCTCCACATCTGGGACAAATGTTCTTTCTGTCTAGGACATTTCCCCTCTCACTCTTGCCCTAATCGTCCTTGGTTTCTCAACCGAAATGCCATCTTCCCCTCTCACTCTTGCCCTAATCGTCCTTGGTTTCTCAACCAAAATGCCATCTTCCCCTCTCACTCTTGCCCTAATCGTCCTTGGTTTCTCAACCTAAATGCCATCTTCCCAAAGAGGTTCCACCCTCTCCCTACATTAGGACTCCATTCATTTCTCCTAACACTCTCTACTTCTTCTCACAGCACTTCCCATGATGTGTAATTATGTATTGATTCAAGTCACTAATATACAGTGATTATATGACTGTCTCCCCGCCTACCCGCCATTAGACTGGCAGCGCCTTGAGGTCAGGAACAGACCCAGGACACCCACTCTACTTGCCCTTAGCACTGAGCTTGGGTACAGTAAGCGCCCAAGGAATACGCTTAATTAGCTAATAAATGACTACACGAACTCATTCAAGCCCCATAAAAGCCGTAAGGTGGGCATTTCATCAGAAGCCGGGTCGGGGCGGGGTAGGGGCTCCCTCGCCCAAGATACCGGGCAAGTGGGGGAGCCGGGGCCTGACCCAAGGCAGTCCCAAGTTCTGAGCCCGGATCTCTCAGCTCCTGAGCCCTGGCTGCATGATGAAACGCTAGGGAGGGGGTGGACTTTGAGCCACGAGAAGGTTTTCCCCGAGTCCCCGGACCGTCCGCGCGGAGAAGAACTAAGCGGGTTCACCCAAAGGAACACAACCCGGCCCGCCCCGCGCTCACGAAGTAAAGATCACAATTTGCTGCATATGCATGAGGGGACCCGGCCGCGCTTCGGGGCTGTCCACACTGCGCCTGATAAAAATTATTAGGGCTTGAGGACCTCGGCGCTCCCAGAATTTTGTAAAAGTGCGTACAAAGGACTCAAAGGTGGCCTGTGGCTGATATTTAGGGGAGATGGGGCGAGGGTGAGCTCCCCTCTTCGGGCCGTGTGATCAGGCGTCTGTGGTAGGCAGCCCGATTCCAGGATGGGTCCTCGGCCGGCTCCACTAGAAGACGAAGGGGGCGTCTCCCCGGCTTCCTGCGGCGTCCGTGGCGAGCTGAGGTGGAGGCAGGCTGCGGCAGACGGCGACAGTGGCGGCGGCGCCATGGCAGGGCTTGCAGGTACCGTGGCGTCAACCTGCTTGGGGCGGGATGAGAGGCCCTCCATGCGGCCGCGCCGCCATATTGTCCCTTCTGGGTCACCTTAGGCGTCGCCCGGTCCCCGTCACTGGGGTTTTCCTCCCGCATACCCCCGGGAAGGGAGGGCGCCCCTGTCCGGCTTCAGGTGATTGCTGTGATTGGACCTAACCTGGGCCTTGGGGGTCCCTTTCCAGCCCGGGGGTGGTCACAGTACTCCTGGGTGCTCGCTCCGGCCTTGTCCAAGGTCAGTGTCCTTGCAGGATGAGGCAGGCAGAGCCGGGGCACAGGGCTGGGGAGCGCGACCACCATCTCTGCGGCCCCGGGTTCCACGCAGGGTGCCCAGCTTGTGAGAGGCCTGTCACTCTGTCCCCATCAGTGTAGTTACTTTAGTTGCTTTTTTTTGGCCGGGGCGGGGGGCGTGGGGGTGAGGGGAGAGAGGGTCTCCCGCTCGAGGCCCCGCTTCGGTGTCTGGGGTGATAGGTTGACGCTCTGCTAAGAGTCACGGGCGCTTCTTACTCCCTCCAACTTTACATCAAGGGTGGACACCCCTTCCTTTTCCTTCTATAGACGTGGGGAGTGGCCCTCAAGGGCAGCTGAAAGAACGGAATGCCTGGCACACTAATGTCCTGGAAAGGAAGCATGGGGGATGGGAGACAGTTGCTTTTTCCTTCCCCTTTCCAAATCTCCTTTAGTTTCCTTCCAGGTCTTCGTGTCCCATTTCAGCGCTAAATGTTGGGAGACTGGGGTCTGTCCTCGGAAAGAAACAGCCTTTCTGTTTATAGGTTTGGATCGTCTTTATCCCTTTCAGGGAACTGGTGTGTTGGGGACGGCTTCTCTGCCTTGCCTGACATGGTCCAGTCATCCTGTCAGCCTTCTGGACGGCAACACCAAAGCTGGGACCAAAAAAAAGTTCCAGTTTAAGTGCTAATGCCCAAAGTGTTAGATCTTGTTTGCTTGTTTGTTTTAAATCAGAGACTAATTAATGTCAAGCAAATCTGTTAAAAGATTTGATCACGGGAAGCCTGGTCGGTTTCCAGTGACCAGGTCAATTCCATATCTGAAATTGGTCTTATTAGAGTTGCTGCCAAAACCAGTTTAACCTTTAAGCTGTAATATGTTGTTTCAAAGAGGAATCTGGGTTAGGCTGCCTTTTTTTGTTGTTGTTCTCCTATCTTTGAAACACATGCATTCCATTTCAAGCCTGTCCCTGTGCGATATACCAAGAACCATGCGTTGCCTGCCTCTCTGACTTCCTGCTCTGGAAATGCTCAGGAATCTGGATCCTGCTGGGGCATGGGCCCTGTGGGAGGGCAAGTGGGGGAGGGGAGGATAAACAGGATCATTCCCAGGGAAGATGGTGACAACATGTCTCTGGGGCATATAGAGGAAGTCAGAGGCCACCAAGGGAAAAGAGATTGTTGTTTGACTAGTGTTTTGTGTATGTGCATGAGTGCACACGTTTAAATCTCTGGTGAGGGGGCCGGGGAGGGGGAGTTAACTGCAAATTCAGAATCTCCCTTTGGGGTGTTGGCTCCTGAGGAGATACACATTTCAAAATAGATATCTAGTAAATGACTCACAGCAGACCTGCTCCCCGATCCAACAGTTATCTGTTGCCCAAGCTCAAGGAACTTGCCCCTGCCCTTCCCTGACAGCAGACATCCCTTCCTTCACTGACAACGCAGATATTCCACAGATAAAGGTAACAGTGTCACATAGCACCCTGCACCCCTAAAAGTCATGGTACCTAAACCTGCCACCTCTGGACATCAGCTGGTTAGGCTAAGAAACTTAACATCCTGGAGCATTAGTCTCAAGGGTCTCTCACCTGTTGCTGGAATCCCACAGAGCCATTCTCAACTCCTTCCCAATTGATCTGCTCTGTCCTTGGCCTTGTGGGGGGCAAAATCTTCTGGGAGCAATGACAGTTTAGGCAAAGGAGGCATTCAGCACTGTGACTAAGGGCTGTGCAATAAAATACTAGGCATTTTCAATTCTTCCCATTGCTCTCTATCAGAATAAAATGTTTAATGGTATAGTTTGTGGAAAAAATTTTATAAACAAGGTGTGTTTGGACCATCTAAGCATTGCTTGGCATTGCACTGGATGGAAAGTGAATGCATTGTCTTCTCTGGTGGGTTGTTTGCTGCCAGAACATGAGGTTTTGTGGGTGGAGAATGCAAATGGGGAGTGGACATTGCACATTGAAGCCCACACATGCAGGTGCAGGCCACCAGGGCAGCCCTTGACTGGAAATCTGTCATCTCACCTTGTCACACTCACAACCCTGCTGATGGACGGATGGAGGAAAAGGGCTTTGCCAAGATGATATGGAAAACTCTGGGGCTACAAGCAGCCTCTTGTTTTCTAAGTGGGGGCACAGGAGGTGCTGTGTCCAGAGCAGCCAGCTCTTACCATGCTGCTTTGGTCCACCTCCCTGAAATCTACCTTGTCCCTTGGGCTGAGGTTAGAGCATCAGGGGCAGTGGGGCTATGGGCATACCCCTCAAAAGCTCCAAAGGGAGGGTCAGCCTTCATTGAGAACACATGTTGGTATGTTCATGATTCTGTGGGTTTAGTGTGGAAAACCACAGAAACTCCCAGTTCTGAGACCTACCAAGATAGGGGTTCAGAAGGGAGGAGGTGTGGGCATTGCCTGCTGATGAGTCACACTGGGGTGAGAGGAGACCTGCCTCACCTTCAGGCTATGGTAGCAGCTATAGCCACCCAGCCTAAGAAAGATGAAGTCTCAGATTGCACATCCTCTCCGAGTCCTGATGAGTCCTGATTGCCACTGCGACGACAGTTTCTAGCATGTCAGGGTTCACTGGCATCTCAGAGGCCCTCTTAGAGAGGGAAACTGAAGATGAAGGGTATAAGGTGACATGTCCAGGTTCCCTAGGCTGATTGATGGCAAAGCCAAGACCAGAACTGGGATCTGCACCTCCCCACCCCTATAATTCTCTGATACCGAATGAAGTTTTAGATGCCTTTAGAGGTGCTGGTGACTGGGGCCCTTGCTTAGGGGAAGGAAACATGGTCAGGCTTAAGGGGGCAAGGTACTTCGTGCTCCAGAAGTATTTGTGACAGCTGTGACTAAGGGATTCGAAGAAGTGGCAGGAAGAGAGATTTATGGCCCTCCAACTCCCTCCCTTGGTGTTGACCCAGCAACAGGTGTGTGGTGACAGGGACACATAAAGCCAGAGACAAGGCTGAACAGGCGGCAGGGCCATTTGGTGAGACAGTCAGCTGACCCTGTGTAGAAAGAGCCCTGACTCACTGGGGAGTGGGAGAGGAAGACAAGTCCGAGGCCGAGCAGCCAGCCCACTGCCTACCCTGACATGATGGCAGGGGAGAGCCCAGGGCCAGGGACCTGGTAAGCATCCCTAAGAATAAGGAGGCTGGTGCTGGGAAAAGCAGAAATCCAGTATTGGGGAGAGAGGTTTCTGGGATGAGGTAGGGCCAGGAGACCCTGCAGAGTCGCAGGGCCAGGCAGATTGTCTTTGTAGTGGTCCTGGTGGATATGGGGCCTGCAGCATTAAGCTGGGTGGAGAAGGTGCCACACTGCACCTCTTATCCCATACTCATTGTCTAAGCCAATGTCTACCCTGCCCAGTACTCATTTCCTTGGGGCTCCTGGATGGAGACCTGGAGTAAGGCTTTGTGTTCTGAAATCACCCCCTTGGTCCCTAGTACCTCTTTGGAGGGCTACTGCCACCTTTTCCCCCTCCTCTCATCTTTCCCAAAGTGATTACCTGCTTTGGCCCCTTCTCCTAAGACCACAAGTAAAGCACCTATCCCTTTGGGGAGGGGGAAGTGGTCCCTTATTCCCGGACCACAAGTGAAGATGTCAGCCTTTCTCATTGGGGAGGGGGGGAAATGGTCCTTTATCACAGGACAGCATTGAGATGAGGTTGGGTGTGTGAGGGGCCCAGCTTATTGCAATTTTGATGGCCCTCCTTTTCCTCCCTCCCCCAAGCAGAGTGCCTGTTCCACAATGGGCACATCAGCTGAGTCTTAGAAGTGTGTGTTGATGCCGCTAAAGAAATCACAAGAGACAAAGTTTTGGCGCGCCTCCACTGCCCCGCAGGGTCCTGGGACACTGTGCGAGACAGGGGAGGTACTTTTTTTTATTTTTTGTAGAGGTGGTCCCTGTCCTCCAGGAGCTTACAATCTAGCTGGGGAGACACAACTAATGCACACTTAAACAATCAGTACAATTAGCGATTACCACAATATTGACCACAACTGCGTGAGACCAGGGAAAAGCAAGATCAGTGAGGGGCAAGGGGGATTCAGAGAAAGTGTTTTAGTAAAAGTGGGATTCATTTCCTTTTACTGCTTGAATAGTTCCAAATCAAGTGACACATTATTTTGGAGTAGGGTGGGCTTGGGAGGCAGTGAGGAGGAAAGGGGAATCGAGGGAGCAAATGCAGCAAGGCTGGAATGCAAGTGCCCTAGGCAAGGGACAGCGAGAGGGCCCCACTGTATTTCTTAACCACCCTCCTTCCTCAACTGTGCCCTCCAGTCCCGCCACACAGGCACGCGGTTGGTGCTGCACCAAGATTCAGGGCTTCGGCTGGCGATGTCAGAGCGTCCATTCTGCTGGCTGGTGTGGTGTTTGGATCTCCATGGTGGGGCCTGCTGGCATGGCCCTGGCTTCGGGGCTGGGATGGCGCTGTACCAACTTTGTCCAGATCAGAATGCGGTGCCTATGCCCAAATCTCAGGGGTCTGCTCCCCCTATCCCCCCTCCTCTCCCGACCCTGCCCCTTGGTGGGACTGGTGCAAAGGGGTTGGGAAGGGATCTGGTATCTTCGTCATTGTCGGTACTGCTTCTCCAGGGGTCTACTGGCCCCTCACTGACCTTGCCAGGTGCTCCTCTGGCGAGGGAGCACAGGGGACCCCCCGTTCCTGTGCGGCACTGGCTCCCGTGCTGGCTGAGATGCACAGGAGCACCTGATGATACGGCCGCCCAGGGCTGGGAGCTGGGGCCTCAGTTGGGGGCTCGCTGCCTGCGCTCCCCCAACACCTGCCGCCCGGTCCGCGACACCGTGTACGCCAGCTTCTGCAGGGAGTACCTGAACACCTGCGGCGAGAAACCCAGGACCCACCCTTAGTGGAGAGCACCCACAGCATGTCTGTGGTGCTGCCGTGCCCACCCCCGCCCCACCCCCTGCCCCGCCCGCCCATCCAGCGTAGGCTGGAGAGGCGGGCGCGGGCGCAGCTTGTCCACGAGTCAGGGCAGCTGGAGCTTTTCCAACTGTGCTGAGAGCTGCATGGCGGCAAGCTGATTGGACCCACAACTTAGGTATACCTCACTTCTCGCAATGGGCTGTGTCCCTGGAGGATTTCGAAAAGCGAATCCTACCCAGTAAATGCAGCATTCCAGGAACACCTTGAAGGAAATATGCGATTCCTTTGGCAAAGGATTCCTTTAGCAGGGAATTCTTCCTGCAAAGGGAGCTTTTAGGGTAAATGGTTTTATGGGCAAAGCGCTTTCTTTTGATTTATCTCTTTTTACACAAAGCGCTTTTGCCTCTTTTTGATTTTTTTTTTTTTTTTCGTAAAGCAATTATCCTTTTTTGGAAGCGCCTTTTTCCCCTTCTATTTTTCTCTCGAGGGGCTTTTTTCTCTAATTTTTTTCTTGAAAGCGTTTTTGCCCAATTCATTTATTTCTGTTAGCTCCCTTGTCTGATTTTTTTCTGCAGTGCGTTTTTAATCTAATGCATTTTTTTTTTCTGCCAAGTGCTTTTCTCCGATTTTTCCTGCAATGCGCGTCTTTCTCTTTTCCTGTGAACTACTTTTTCTCTAATTCGTTGTAGGGTTTTTTTTGTTTTGGTTTGGTTTGGGTTTTTTTGCGAAGTAATTTTTATTTTTTCTGAGAAGTGCCTTTTTCTAACTTATTTTTTGTTTCACCCCCGCAAGCGCTATATGTTTTTTTTAAATAAAATTTCTCCGCAGTGCGCAATTTTTTAAGGTGGAAAATTTTCACTCTGCGAGCTGTAAAGTCTTGCAACACAGTAGTGCCCCGCCTCCCTCCTGGGGTCGAGTCCGGGTGTAGCGGGTTTTTCTTACCGCGTAGGTCGCTAAAAGCCTGGGTGATCGTCCGCAGCGGTCGCCCGCCGCGCCCCGAGTCTTTGTTCCCGGGCAGGCGCGGGCGCACTAGGGAGGGTCAGCGCGAGGAGGACAGCGCAGGGAATGGGCAGGGGGCGCGCGGTGCCGGCAGCGGCACTTTGGCAGGCAGGGATCGCGGCAATCGGAATAGGACGGTCCGGGAGGCGGCAATCGCGACGCGGTCTTGCGGGTTCTGGGGGCGCGAGTTGGGAACCCTCTCCCACCCGAAACCCTGGCACACTTACCTGCAGCAGCACACGGAAGATGTACCAGCCGATGATGAGCAGTTCAGCCGAGGCTGCCGCCACTGCCGCCATGGTTCCGAGAGTGGTAGGTGGGTGGTCGAGAGAGAGGGTTTGCCGAGATCCGCTGGTCTTGGAGTCCGCTGTTGGGCGCACTGCCGCAGCCGAGGTGGCCGCGCCTTAAGTACCCGCCCGCCACTTAAGTGCGCATGCGCGCCTTGGGGGGTGTTTATGAGGAGGGGTGGCTGGGGGCGCTCCTCATTCGCCAGGAGAGGAAAAAAATAATCCATCTGCTCTTTCCATACCGACCCCCGCCTCCTGAGTTCCATCTTAGCCCCCTTCCAGAAGATTCCGCCGTGCTTGCTTTTGGATTTTGCTTTAAAATGGAGGGGTACCACGACTCTGGATAGAGTACAAGGCGAGGATGGGGGTGCAGGTCTCTTAGTGTGGCGCCCTTCTCCCTAGTCCCTGGCCTGCAAATTTGAGCTCAGACCCCGGTGCCACTCCAGAGCCTACCTTGGGGATGGATGGAAAACAGAAATTAGGGAGGGGTCATCTGCCCCATAGAGCAAAAAAAATGGTGCCCCTTTCAGAAGCCTCGGCATAATAGAACCATGCTCGGCGCTCTTTTCCTAATACTGAATGAGTTTTAAGCCCAGGTCCTCTGCTTCATGAGTGTCCCTGAGCGCGTAACCCGTCTGATTCTTTACATCTCTCTTACGTTAGCGAGGAGATGAGGATCTGCGGTGGAGGTCGCTACCGTAGGGAGCTGAGCCAGGGCACTGCGCTTTGGGCGCAAAAGCAGTAGTCACCTGGTATCTGTGGGAGGGATACAGGAAGGATTGGCGCCCTTCGTATGCGCGGAAGGAATGAGCTCTCTACGGAGAAGTGGTTGGAATATGCTGGGAGATAGTTTTCTGCTGGACAGGTCGTTTCGACCTCTGTCTTCCGCTCCCCTCCCCCAAGCCCTGGTAGGTCGGCCTTAGCCGCTGGTTCTTTGTACCCGTTGCGCTGGGCGGCTGGATCACCGAACGGGATTTCGCTACCGCTACTGGAGAGTTGTGGCTACCGCAGCCCCATTTCCAAGTGAGGTGGGTCCCTTTCAGACCGCCCGTCTTGTGGGTCCCTCGCACAACTCAGATTTTGCAGACGGGAAGACCGGAATGCGGTTTGTGAGTGTGGTCCCCGCGCACCGGTGGCCAGCCGAAAGCACCTCTTTACAGCAAGCTGCCTTTTGCCCAGGGGCCAACTGGCATTTGCCCCTATGTGGATAGAAAATTAATTTTCGTTAAAAGCTCCTAGAGGTCAGGTTCTGTACAGTGCCAGCAGCAGATGGAGGTGTAATGATCCAAGCGACTTCAGTTTGGACAAAGTAGCATAGTGACTTTTTTCCTACATTGACTTTCGGAGAAGTTGGCAGGTTCTGGCAAAGTGACGCCGGGCTATTTGAAAAAGGCAAGCTTAGCCTAGGCTGCCATCTTAAAATATTTCGAGGCTGCAGCTGCCTCAGTATCCTTTGCCTGTGGTCTGGTGGCCGGCAGTGCGCCGCTAACAGCTTTAACTCGGCACTCAGTGCCTGAGCACCTATGGCTGTGAGAGATGCTAGATACAGAACCCTGTCCTTACCACGTGGGGGCACAGCAGGGAGCCCTTGGTAGTCCTTTGGCAACCACTGGGCGGTATTGTGAGGTCTGGGCCCCTTGAGGACGGGCTGCAGCCCCAGGAGGCGATACATGATCTCTGCTGGGCAGGGCCCAGGCAAAGCCAGTCCACTGTGTGAAACCGTGCCAAAGAGCCCTCTCCCTGATGCCCCAGGAGAAGCCCCGGGGAGACATCCCAGGAAGCTTCCCAAATTAGTGACTTGGAGAGGAGTAGAACTTTCACGGGTGGGCAGGGAGGAAAGGGCATTTCACATTTGCTGTTGTTAACCATGATCCATTTTCCCAAATAAGTATACATTCTGTTCCTGTTTTTTTTTTTTTTTTTTTTTTTTGTATGTGTGTTTGTCTGTCTGTCTGTTCTTTGTCTGTTTGTCTGTTGTGTTGACTTTTCTCTTCAGGATCCCTGCTGCCTTGGTGATCCCGGGCTGACAGCCAGAGAGCACAGCGGCTCAGCTCCTGGAGAGTGAGGGTTGAAGAAAGCGGAGGGCAGCCGCCTGCGCCCGCTGGCTCCCATTAGGTCGGTTCCTGCAGCGGTGCCCGGCAGCCTTGGTGAAGGCCCTGCCCGGCAGAGATCATGTATTGCCTCCAGTGGCTGCTGCCCGTCCTCCTCATCCCCAAGCCCCTCAACCCCGCCCTGTGGTTCAGCCACTCCATGTTCATGGGCTTCTACCTGCTCAGCTTCCTCCTGGAACGGAAGCCTTGCACAATTTGTGCCTTGGTTTTCCTGGCAGCCCTTTTCCTTATCTGCTATAGCTGCTGGGGAAACTGTTTCCTGTACCACTGCTCCGATTCACCGCTTCCAGAATCGGCGCATGATCCCGGCGTTGTGGGCACCTAAGGGCCTGCCCTGTTAGCTTTCCAAGGAAGCAGAAGACGGGAGGGGAGGCATTGACATAGGTCATAAAGCATTGGAGTTTCAAATCCCGCAGCCTCGCGGGTGTCACATTCCTGACGGCGCCTTTTTGGCCTGTGATGTTTTATCCTTATAATGTGAATAATGGCACTGACCGGTGCTTTTATTGTAAAGTCCTATAGTCGTGGGTGGTCTTGTGGTTGTGTGTGTCCTGTCCCCATCTAGGTCCTGGCTGGCCGCATGACCACCCCCCTCGCCTCATTACTGCGAGGAGTCTGGGCCCATCCTGGTCAACCGCCCCAATGTGACCTGGGGCAGATAAAATGCCAGTCTCATTGTCACCTCTGTGACCCCTCCTTGTCAGGGTCTCCTTCCTTCCCAGAATGTTACTGACTCAGTCCCTCTCCTGGTTTCCCTTTACTTCTCTTCTACCCTTTTCCTTTTTTTGGGGGAGTACCTGTCCAAGACAGGGCTCATTTTTGCACTTATCTCAAATTTGAAGAGATTGCTGACGCCCGAGAGCCTCGCTTTTTCATCCTTCTTTCCTTGTTCAGCAGGCTAGACAGAAACATGTCTTGACTGTTTGTTGTCCACAAATCTTCAGTATTTTCTCCACTTCATTTTTAAGAAAGGAAGCAACAGATAGATGTTGCTCTTTCACCTGGGTGTCTGGGCTCATGCTTTCCTGCCCAGCCTCACTTCCTTTGCCCTTCCTCCTGCCTTTCTTAACTGTTCCAAGGAGGGGGGCCTCATTGTGTCTCCCGTGCATGCTCTGCAGCATTGAAGTATGGTGTGTTCACGTAGTTCTAGCAGTCCCCAGCTGAGTGAGTGGGAGAGTACCTGTGTGTTTCACAACAGCCATGATCCCCTTGATAGATGTTTGGATATTTTTTGGTGTGCCCTGTGCGTGTGTGTGTGTACAAATACATGTGTATATTCCTTTTAAAGAAGCTTTATCGAACATGTTCTGATTTTGAGGTTTAGCAATAGCTAGCTATATATGGTAGGTGCCGCTACAGTTTTTATTTAGCATGGGGATTGCAGAGTGACCAGCACACTGGACTCCGAGGTGATTCAGACAAGACAGGGGAGCAGTGGCCATCATCCTCCCGCCAGGGGCTTCTCCGTTCCTGCGCATATAGACTGTACATTGTGAAGAATACCCAGGAAGACTGTGTGACTGTCACTTGCTGCTTTTTCTGCGCTTCAGTAACGAGTGTTGGCAAACGAGACTTTCTCCTGGCCCCTGCCTACTGGAGATCAGCATGCCTGTCCTTTCAGTCTGATCCATCCATCTCTCTCTTGCCTGAGGAGAAAGAGAGATGGGCCAGGCAGAGAACAGAACTGGAGGCAGTTCATCTAGGGAATGGGACTGTGAGGCCATACTTGTGAAACGTTTGGACTGCTATTCTAGAGCTTTTATTTGGTGTGTTCGTTGCACAGCTGTTTGAAATGTTTAATAAAGCTTTATAAACTTTACTTTGTGGTTTTATGTGGCTGCAGTCCATTTGGGTCGTGGTGTTGGATTTCGGAGTTGGTGGGGGGCAGGGGGAAGCATGGAGGGGCTGAGTCCTTGGCGCCAGAGTACCTTAGCCCGAAAATTTGATCTGCTTTCTGGAGAGCAGATGGTGGGGATGGGGGAGGGGGAGCAGGGGGCAGGACAGGCGGTGAACAGGAGGGAGTCTGAAAGTTTTCAGAGATGAGACATTTGCGTTTCTCAGCTCCCATGGCTTCTCGCCTGAAATTGTTTCCCTCCTTAGGAGATTTGAGTAACCGATCCCTTGACAAACAACTTAAGACAGCTGGAGCTCTAATCATCAAGGATTTTTATGGTGCTGCTTTTGAAGTAAAAATAGTGAAACCCCTTATGGCATTTCAAGTGGAAAAATAAATAAGATTGGCTGTCCAATCAGCCGGACGTAAGGTGATGGCTAGAAGTGCCGAGAGTGGTGTGGTTCCATGTTGTAGATAGGCACGTGCTCCCATGGCCATGACCTTTGAGGCAATGTAGGCTAGTTTGTCAGGTCCTGTGCTGGGTATTCACCTCTGAATCTCCTTCTAGAAAGCATAGTAGGAGTACTGCCTGTCCAAGCACAGGGCTATCGTGAGGTTTTATTTAGTCACAGTCGTGAAGGGCTTTGGTAATTTCATAGAAGATCACCTGTTTTACCTAGGCTTTAAATTTATTGCTATAAAATTGAGTATGGTTTTCTCCTGTTCACTTAAGTCTGCCCATTGTTACTTTATTCCTTTCTTCATTCAAAACTTGCCAAAGATTTGTCTATTTTAGAGGTATTTTCAAAAAACCAAACTTGTGTTGATCATATCTGCTGGGTAATTTTCTTATCTGATTCTTTTGTGCTTTTATCTCTGAATTCTTCTTTTCTGTGTTTCTGGATAGATTTCGTGGTTCTGCAAAGTCTTGACAAGCTGAGGAGTCATACCTGGAAAGGATGGTTTGTTCAACAAACACTGAGACCCTGTACTCGGCTTACTGGGGATTTCAGGGGCAAGACTCAGGCCTGACTCTCCGGGAGCTCATGAGTGTAGCCTAGTGGGAAGACTTAACAAAACAGACAACTGCAAATTCCAGAAACAAAGCAAACAAACAAAAAAAGGCTTTTGTGTCCCTTCTCTCCTGTGGCGACACCTGGATGATGAATGAAGCCAAGATTATTGCTTATTTTGCTCTCCCTCAGAAAGCAGCTTTCTGTTTCAGGTCAAGCCTGCTTAAGAGTCACAAACAGGCCTCCCTCTGAAAGATTTGTGGCCCTTTCCAGCAGGGACCCTGCAGCCACCCCTTCCCAAAGTGACTGCCAAATCAGCATTCTGTCACCCCATAATGCTTCCTACCTTGCCAGGCCACCGCCCCCTCTTCCTGAACTGCCTTTTAGGAAAATGAAAAGTAGATACCTTTTCTGTAAAAGAGTAGGGGCAGCAGGCCTTAGAAAAACATACAATTCCATTGGTCACTATGGCTCCTGGTATGAAATGGTTGCCCACATGGTACCTAGTGACCACAAGACCCCACGAGGCCTAGGTCTGGGCTGCTTTAGGAACTGGTCCTTGCCCTGCTGTGGGCCCCAGTTTCCAGATAGGTAAAATGTGATCTTTGGAGCAGACAGTTTTCTAGTCCTAATATCCTGGGAGTTCTTTCTCCCAAGATCTAGGATCTTCCTGGACCCATTTGAGGATGTTAGCTGGGCTCTGAGTAGGTGGCAGTGCACTTTCAGGATAGCGTGTGCTTTATGCTTTAGTCAGTGTACCATGTGAGCCCAGGTACTTCCTCTGTCAGGAAACTTCCTTGGATTTCTTCTCCCTGGAGATCTACTTGACTGGAGCATTTCACTCAGCCTTCTGTTGAGTGCTACTGCTAGTGTTAGGCAGACTTCCCCTTCTGTAGCGACTGAATTCCTACAAGGCATGGCCCGTGAGGGCTCCTCTTGTCTCCCAAGGGGGCCTGCATTGTCAGTCATTTGGCTGGTATTTGGCAGAATCCCATGCAGGAATAGGCCTTGGGACTATAGGGTCGACCATTCCTGCCGTCCGGGAGCCCTCCAGGCTAAAGGGAAAGGGCACAACATTGAGCACATAATGCCAGCGATACGCAGCCATGGACTGTGTCAGCTGCTACAAGAGAGGGTCTAAGAGGGGACCCAATATGGGCCTGGAAGGATTAACTTTCAGGTGGAGCCCTGAAGAACAATATATAAAGGTTTGAGCAGTGAAGTAATAAATGAGATGTTATTACTATTATTTTACCATCTAATCAAGCATCTCTGCTTACAGATAAAGAGACTGGGATGAAAGTAAAATGAAGGACCACCACTATCTGGCTGCCCTAGAATCAGAACCCAAAAAGGCTTTTTGGGATAAAGAGGTCAGTCTATCTAAAGCTAGCGAATTGTTGGGAGATACTAAGGGAATCTAAGGCTGAAATGCTATTGGCAGACTTCAAAAGTCAGCCCTCAGAACTCTTCATTTCCATCCGACTGGGAACCATCACAAACAAGGATCTGATGGGAGGTGGGGAGTAACCCAGTCAGAACAGCCTCTGAGATGGGATTCTGTCAGCAAGAAACAGGACAGCATTTGAGTGGTGAAAGTAGCAGGGCATGGAGAAGGCTACTGGCTTCTC
Organism: Mandrillus leucophaeus; assembly: GCF_000951045.1. Taxonomy (NCBI): domain Eukaryota; kingdom Metazoa; phylum Chordata; class Mammalia; order Primates; family Cercopithecidae; genus Mandrillus; species Mandrillus leucophaeus. The sequence continues at coordinate 4,265,893 of NW_012101477.1, forward strand.
TAGATCACTGGGAATGGGGAGAAGTAGTCATAAGGAGTGAGTGTGAATGAGGCAGGGACACAGGAGAAAGGGTAGGCTAGGGAGAAGGAAGCAGTGAAAGATGATATAAAGGAAAGCCAACTCCTGTTGAATAGCTGCAGGAAAGGAGGCCAGAGAAGGGCTGTCACATGTGTCCATTCAGTGGGCAGAGCCAGAACCCTGTCTCCTAGCATCCAATGCAAAGCTCACTCCCCAATGTACCAAATTGTGTGAAAGGGCCACTGTTCGGAAAAAAGGAATGACTGAAGAAGTGCTCTCCTTGATGGAAGATGGTCCTGCCTGGGGAGCTTGGCCTGTCTTAGCCCAACAACCCTCCCTCCCCAGTATCTTCCTGAAAGTCCCAGGAAGAATAGAGTTTGATCTGCCAGGCTTCAGGGGGAGAATGAAGTATGTTGAGAAAAACTTCTATTGTTAGGCAGGCTGGAGGTAAAAAAGAGAACCCGGCTAAGCAGCAACTGAAGGCTTCAGACAGAAGCCCTTGGTCTCCCTTTGGGATACTAGAAAAGGGGCTCAAAAGCTGGGCAGAGAGAGACTTGAAGAACTGAAGAATCTTGATGCAAGGCTTCAGGGAGCCCCAGCCCTTATGCCCTGCCTTTGTGACTGTACCTCACCTGTCGCATAGAGAACACACCACCACCACAGCATCTGCCCCAAGGCACAGTCTCCGTAAATGTTATTTCCTCTGTTTTATGGCTCCCTGCCACTGGCCCTTACTAAGCTCCAGCCTGTTAGGGATGTGATCTGATCCCCCAGCTCTCCCACTCATTCATTCATATGAGGAGCATTTGCCAGGCTCTTTTCCAAGCTCTGAGAAGCTGGCGCAGAATGACTATGCCCTCCTTGAGGAGCTCAGATCAGCAGGAGGGAGGACAGAGTCATTCTTGTGGGTAGATAATACCATGTCATTAGGGCTTTAGTGGTGTTAGGTAGAGATTATTTGGGAGACCATATCTCAGTACCTCTGTGTGAAGTCAATTATTTTTTACCTTCTCTGTAAAGGCAGTATCCTAAAAAGGAAAACACCAAGGTGTAGCTTGCTTTCTGGGAGACCAAAGTTCTCAGTTTGAGCCCCTACTTAGCCACCAGCTTGCCCAGCAACCCTCCATGCATTTCCCTCTCTTGGAGAGTAACCCCTGTCTGTCCATCCTCCTCCCAGTGAGGAACCAGAGGAGGCATATGTTTGAGAGCGCTTTGTCAAATATCCCAAAGGGTCAGATATGACTCTTCTCCAGAGACTAATCTGGGTGGTTCTGGCCTCTCACTATTTTTCTGGGCAGCTTGTGTGGAGCGTGTAGTTGGACAGCTCAACACCTTTTCCAAAGCCAAACCCTCTGACAGCCTCCTGCCCCACACTGGTAGTGGTGAACCTCCAAGGAGGGGGCAGGGAGGCAGGTGCTAAGGCCCTGGGGCTGATTCCCATCCACTTTCCACGTGGCTTTGCTCTCTTTACTCTTCTCTAGGCCTCTGTTTCCCCATTTATAGGTCAAGGAGGGGGCTGGACGAAGAAGTCTTTAACATTTCCAAAGCTGTCTTCTGTGAAACATCAGTGACATTTATCTCCTTGTTATTTTAGTCTTAGAGATAGTGGTTGAAAGAAAGTGTATTAAGACAATCAAGTGTTTAATCAAAGGATCTTTTGCATTTAAAAATAAACTTGAAATCTCTTGCGTGCAGAACTGTCAAGGATCTTAACTTAGAGCCAAAGAAGACATGGAAGTGTCTATGAGGCAGGAAAGGCAGGCAAAGCCCTTCAGTAATTCCATATTGTTTATGGGCCCAATCCTTTGGCTTGGTCATCAAGGCCCTGCACAACCCTTGAAGATAAGGGGCTTAGTCTTTGTTCCTTGACCAAGCACAGAACCTACCTGACCAGGCCTGGCATAGTACCTGCTGGTTGGCTGACCTGGTGGCTAGATGGATAGGTGGTTCAATCAATTGCTAAGAGTCCCTAAGTAATTGGGTGGCCCAGTCTTTCCTAGAAGGAAAGGAACTCAGTTTGCCTCCCAAATCTCTTGGCAACTCTGAAGTGACAGAGATTATCTTTCAGCCTCCAGACTAGTATTTTGAACAAAGATATGTGAGAAGAACCTTATAAAAGACTGCCCAGCCTGGCATCCTCACTGTGGCAACAGCCCACATGTGGTTTAGGAGTAGCCCCACCAGGTGGTAGACACCCTGTAAGATCTGGATGTCGGTGGACTCCTGAGTCACTTGTAAGCCAAGGGGATTCCCTCTTCTTCCCTCCCTCTACCTTTCCCATACCCTAACTGCATATGGGACTTCCCCAGCTTTCCCGCTTTTATGAGTTCCTCCCCATAGGCCAACAGGCAGGTGAGCTTGCAGGAGTGCAGATCGTGAACCACTGTTTCACAGAGAATTGACCGAAGCTCTGCTGAGAGGTTTCTCGACTTGCCCAAGAGTTCACAGCTAGGGCAGGCTGCCCTTGATTCCTGAACTCTGATCACATCTTAGGTGGTCCTCTGCGTTGCTCATTTTCCCATTTCCATTGTCTCCTCCCCTCCTAGATCATGAGGGTCCTCTTTAGAGTAACAATCTGAGAACTCCTGCAGCCATGCCCTACTGCCACACACACCCATGTGAGCCCATCACCAAGATTTAAGCTCTTTGGTCCTATTCCCTCAGACTATTCTGGGGAAAAACCTGTCCTCAGTCCAACCCCCAGACTCCAGCTGCAATCCTGTGGGGTTTAGACTACTATTCACTGATGGGGTGGGCCATTTGGGGGGCTGCTTTTTGGTGGTTGGCTTTTGGTTTTGTTTGTTTTTACTTACTGGCCAAATAGGATCCAGTTCTTATTTCTACCCTCGGAGCCATTTTTATAAATGCCATATGGTTCCATTTTGTACTGACAGGAACTGGGGACCACAGGCACATAGCACACACCACAGCTACTGTGACTAATAGCCCTGGCAGCTGTGCCCTCCTTACAGTCTGGGTGTGCAGTATGAGTGATGTCCAGAACCAGTAAGATTGGATTGGGCCTCCCAATCCCTGGTTGTGATGACACCACTGCACCTCTAGTCCTGTCTCTCTGGTCCCTTGATCTTTCCTATATCCATTTCCTTCTTTTAATTCAGATCACTCTTGCAGGAGAGTTGCACCAGATGTCTCTCTGCTTTCAATCTTGTCTCTTTCAACCCATCAACCAAATGGCCACCATTGGCCATCTTTACCAGCTTAGGTCATGTTCTGTGGCTCTTGGCCTAACTTTGTCCATCCCTATTGCCTAGAGGATGGCGTTCTGTTAATGGAGCAGAGCATTTCACAGTCTGGTTCCCTACCCCTAGGCGTTCCTGCTCTGCTTCTGCAGGTACCCAGCCAGAGGAGCCCACCTGTCCTCCCAGAAGAGATGTCCCCTTTCACTTGAGAGTCCAGGAGATCGCCCAGGGAGAAGGTGTGGAGGGAGGGGTTTTGAGAAGGAATGGGAAGTCCCCAGTGGTAAGCAACACCAGCAAGACGACCAAGAAGAGGCAGTTGGGTTGGTCAGTTAGGAGGTCTTGTCATCCATCTTGGGGTTAGCAGAGCAATAGAGACAGATACCACATCACTATGGGAAGAGAAGAGAATAAGAGGAAGAAGTGGAGACGAGAGGAACAGATCACCTCTTCCAACTATAAAGGGAAAGAGAAGGATAAGTGGACGTGACCCGTTTGGACTGTTCTTTTTTGGTTTAGCTAATATTTGGCCTGTGCTTTTCTGGATCAGGCCCTGATGAGCATTTTGTCAACACTACCTCCCTGAAACCTTAAGAGAACATCCTAGGGTTGACATGGTTTTAGCCACTATACAGAGCTTCAAAACATGAAGGCACTTGCCCAAGATGGGGGCAAAGCTGGGATTTGTGTCCCATTCTGTTGCCCTTCAGAGCCTCACTTTCACCACTGTCCTTGTCTTCTCTATAGTCATGAGGGGAAGGAGGTAGAGGGCTGTCTGAGGTTAGGGAGCTGGGGCAAAGGCACCAGGGAGGCTCCCGGTGCTCAGATAGGACTGGAAGTCTGGGACATAACACTTTTCAGAGGGGGAAGGGGCCAGGGAAGAGAGGCTATTTTTAATAGCCAAATAGGAGATATAAGCTCATTAAAAACCAGAAGGAAAGGAATAAAATGTTTAACAAGTGTCTGAGTGGAGGACCTCCTTCAAGCTGAAGCAATGAAATGACATCAAGAAGACAAAGGCCAACAGCGAACAGGGATAAGTGACGGCCTGTGTCCCAAGTGGCCTGGAGTGGACGGCACTAGATGGACAGGTAGGGGCTTAGCCTTGGATAGCAAGCATGCAACGACCCACCCACCCAAACCTGGGAGGCTTAGCACTCAGCAGGTGACCTCATCTGTCCTCAAGCCATCACTGGGAGGTGCTCAATAAATATTTGTTGGGGTGAAATAACTAAAATGGGAAATTAGATCAAAGAGGAAAAATACCAGCGTTAAGCTATTGATGATAGAAGAAGGGGCTGGGTGTGGTGGCTCACACCTATAATCTCAGCACTTTGGAAAGCCAAGGCGGGTGGATCACCTGAGGCCAGGAGTTCGAGACTAGCCTGACCAACATGGCAAAACCCCATCTCTACTAAAAATACAAAAAATTAGCTGGGCGTGGTGGCATGCACCTGTAACCCCAGCTACTCAGGTGACTGAGGCATGAGAATCGCTTAAACCCAGGAGACACAGCTGCAGTGAGCTGAGATCATGCTGCTGCGCTCCAGCCTCAGTGACAGAGCGAGACCCTGTCTCAAAAAAAAAAAAAAAAAAAAAAAGACGATAGAAGCAGCCCAGGATCCACCCTTGGCTCGTTAAGTCGGGCTGCCTGGAGTGTTGAGAATTGACACCTACATGGTGGTCAGTACTAGGACGACCAGACTCTCCTATGGGTACAGTTCTGTACAGTTTATAAGGGTTTTGGTTTTTTTTTCTTTTTTTGGGGGGGGGTCTCACATACTCATGATATTCCCCATTTAGGGTCTTGAGGTTTGAGGACCCTGTTAGACTTACCCTCAGTCTGTTGGGTGAGTTTGCTTCTATCATCTTGGATTCTTGATTATCCGTATTTTTTAGAGGAGGGAACAAACTTCAGGTCTTCCAGAAAGAACTGGCAAAAAGAGGCCTGTATTCCTCTAACTTCACTGTCTTCTTTACACACCATGCCACTTTCCTGAACAATATACAAGTTCATCATGTAATTATTTTAGAACCCAGGGTCCAAATATTTTTATGGTCAAGATTCGATGGGCAAAGTCCTCACACTGAGTTCTCCCAGCAAGGATGCTTTCTACTCACTTGCTGGGTGGCTGCGGGTCACCTCCCCTCACTGGGCCTTGGGTTCCCCATCTGTGAAATGAGGTAGTTGGATTAGATATTCCACAGTTCCCTTCCAGCTCTAGCATTACCCTCAGATACCCTCATGCCTAAAGCAGTAATTGAACAAGGGGCGTGGTGACCCCAGGTTCTGGGTCAGGTCCTCATCTTGCGGCACAGAGGAATCGTGATGATGGCTGCAGCCCCCAGAAGATGAACTTGAGAGGAGTTGGCTGAGATGATTTTTCAGCTGATGGTGAAATGTGCTGGCAGAGTCTATACAGGTAGGTTGGCGCAGGTGAGGAGTGGGGTGGGCACTTTGTCTCTTGTGACCCCGAATAATGTTTCCTTGCAGAATTGGAAGCCTCCAGGACAGGTGGATGCCAGCTGGATTTAGCCATTCACATTGGCAAAGTAGGTGATCTATCTTTCCACACACTCTTCTGTCAGGGCTTCCAGAAAGGCTTTCTGCTCCCATCCCTTAAACACCTCCCTGTCTTTCACTGTCACTGTGCCTGGAATCATACCCTCCTGTAGCCTTTCAGTTCCTGTTCAGGTGGTATGTGCTCTGAGAAGGCTGTGACCATAAATGCTATAATCAGCCAGGAATAGCTAAGCTCAGAGCCAGAGCCAAGAATGGAAGGGTTACCCAAAATTGAGGCATGGACTGTTGATTGACTAAAAAGAGAAAAAGTCCATTCCAACCTCACCTCAGAGCACACACCCAAATTCGAAAATTATTTTCAAAGGTCAAAAGGAAAAATGAGCCCATTAAAAACCAGAGGGAAAAGGAATATTTAACAAGTGACTGAATGGGGAGCCCATTTAAGCTAAAAAGCAACAAAATGACATCAAGAAGGCAAAGGCCAACCAATTTGACTCCATTAAAACTAAATATTTTCAAAGTCAAGTAATATCACAACCAAAAAGCAGAGTGGTTGCAGATTCTTAATGTATTAAAAAAACACACCCAAAACCCAATAGTAAAAGCAAAACAGGTGTGTGTAAGTCGCCTAAATTGAGTTTACAGGAAAAGAAATGGAATTGACTAAAAAAATTTTTGAAAAAACATTCAACTTCACTAATAACCAAAGATCAACAATAAAAACAACAAGGAAATACAAATTTTCCCTAACAAATTAGGGGGAAAAATTTAAGAATACCCAATGTTGATGAGGATAGTGGAATAGGCACTGTTTTACACTACTGGGGGGAGTGTGAATTGGTGTACACTTCTTGGAAAGTTGGAAGAAGAGAGAAATTTTCAGAGAGTAAGTGGCCTGTTACTTTACTCAACATTTATTGAGTCTCTACTTTGTGTCAGGCGTGATGATACGTTTTAAAATATTGGCCAGGCACAGTGGCTCACGTTTGTAATCTCAGCATTTTAGGAGGCCAAGGCAGGAGGGTTGCTTGAGCTCAGAAGTTCAAGACCAGCCTAGGCCACATAGCAAGACCCTGTATCTATAAAAATATAACACACACACACACACACACACACACACACACACACACACACACACAAAAGATAAATATGATCCTTGCCCTTGGGAGTTCAGAGTTAAGAAAGACACACAGACAGACACTAAAATGATACGTAGGAAGGAGAAGGCCAGAGAGATGCCTGGGACATGGGAGCATGGGCAGCTGGGGTTGGTGGTGCAGATTTCATGGGAATATCCAAGGAGGTTCCTAGAAGAGGTGACTGGATAGGTAGAAGTTATTCAAGTAGAAGGCAGAGGTAGAGGTGAGAGGCATCATGGATGAACTCATAGACAGCTGGGGGTTGCTGAAGTATGAAATGAGAGGCTAGGGGTGGAGAAAGCAGAACCAGCTCACATAGTGCTAGTATGTCTAATTCAAGACTTAGGTGTTCAGTTGCAACAGGGAGCCCCTGAAGCATTTTGTGCAAGCAGGTGCCATGGTAGGATTTCTCTTTTGGAGTGATTACTCTGGTTGCTTAGAGAAATTTGGAGGCATGTGGGCCAGAGAGGAGATGATTGCCTTGGTCCAGGTGGGGTCCAGGAGGGATAAGGGTAGGGGCCAAGAGGATGGGAGGAAGTGGTCAGATCCAGGAGGTGAAATTGGGAGAATCTGCTGACTGGTTGGTTGCTGGTGTTAAAGAAAGAGAGTAAAGGATACCTTTCCTATTTTCTGTCATGAGTGACTGGGTGAAAGGAAGAACACCCAGGAGAAAGAGCAGATTTGGGGGCTGAGAGAAAATTGTTGAGCTCAGTTTTGGACAGGTTGAGTCAGAGGTGAGCATCCAGGAGGAGGTGGCCTGCAAGAAGCTAGATAGAGGGTCTAGATCCCAGCAGCAGATTTAAACAAGAGATTTGGATTGAAACTTTGGTGCTTGTAGCCATGGGCTTTGGTGAACTGGCTCTAGGAGAACGCGCCAGCTGAGAAAAGAGAGGGGGTCCAAGAACAAGAGCCTTGCCCCCATTTAAGGGGTGGGCAGAGAGAGGGGAGCCCACAAAGGCGAAAAAGAAGTCAGACATAGAAAAAGCACATGCAGGCTATGTTGGCATGGAAACCTGGGGATGTGGAGCACTTTCAAAAGAGAGCCACCAACAGACAAAAGAGAAAGGCCAGCTAGACAGGGACCGAGAGCCCACTGGATGTGGTCATTAGGGGCCACTAGACCCTCATCAAGAACAGTTTCCTGTGAGAGACGGGACAGAGGAAAATGAAAGGGTAAGGAAAGCAGGCAGCATGGCCACCTCTCAGGGAAAGCTGCTAGAGTAACAGTTTGGGCCAGGGGACAATTTCTGAGCTGGCTCTGGACTGAGATGACATAAGGATAGATGTGATAGGAGCAGTCCAGAAGGCTATCACCTAGAGTCCTCCCGCCTGTCTGAGTCAGAGGCAGGAGCAAAGGGCGAGGGTGGGCAAGGAAGGAAAATGTGCATAGCTGGCATCAAGTAGGAAAGTATATGTGCCAGTTGGGAGCTCACCAAAGAAAGTGTGGGCATCTCAACAGGGATAGATGAAGAACCAGAGATGCACTCAAAGAAGAAGGACAAGGCCAGAAACGAGTTCATGACGTTTTAGGAATAGGTACAGGAAGAGAGTTCTGCTGAGACAGAGAAGGAGGGGCCAGAGGAGAAGACCAAAAACATGGGATTCCTAGAACCCAGAGGAGAGTTTCCAAAAGGGCAGAGTGGGCACTGGTGGGCCATATGCACAGAGGTTAGCAGAGGCTCAGGCATCTCCCAGACCTGGCCTTTGGGGACTTTTGTCACAGCAACTTTGGGGCAAGGGGCAGAAGCTCCTCTTGGTGTGGGGGGAATGAACTGAGTCTGGCTGAGAAAGGAGGGAGGGGGAGCTGGAGCAGGAGCAGGCAGCGGGTCCAGGAAGGACCTGATTCTTCCAGGAGACACGGGAAGGAGGAAACAGTGCAAGCCCAGTCGGAAGAGCAGGGCAGGGCAGTGAGAGGGGCCCTGGAGCTCTGGGATTAAGTGTAGAGGTGAAGGGATTAGTCGTATTGGTGGAAAGGGACAAAAGTAAATGATGTACATTTTAGCAAGTAACCTGATCTCCATGTTCTTTGGGAGCCCTTTTCTCTGCCCTCTGCGTACTGACTCCAGCTCTAATTAGCACGGTTTCGTCTGCCTCATGGCTGGGGCTATGTCTTTCTCATTTTTTTTGTACCTTTCAGCACCTAGCAACAGGCAGCCAGCTAGGCAGGGGCAGAATAATTATTTTCTGCTTGAAATCCAGTGTCTGAAATGGAGATTCAGAAGTTTTTCTTTGTATCAAAAAGACTTTGTGACAACATCCAGGGAGCAATGAAGTAGGTGAGGCCCAGGTCACAGGCTTGAATGGGACATTCAGGGTCTCAGTAGTAGTTCTATTTGTTGGTATTGCCTAGACATCAAAGAATTCTATTTCTTCCCTATCTGGACAGAAGTCAAAAGTCCAGAGAGAGGCTTGGTTTAGCTGGCTGGGCTTGGGCCTTGTGCCACCCTCTGATAGGACCTGGGTGGTAAGAGGCAGGATCTGGAGGAGGGGCCTCCATGGCTTCCATGTGAGAGAACGGCCCAGGTCCCACCACAGCCACATAAGGTGGAAAATTTCCCAAGAAGTAATAAGGGGCTTCAGGGAAGAGTAAGTCATGCTAAAAAGCCAAAACTCTCAGATATCCATTAGAAGAAGTAGCCAGCTCAGAGGCAGGAGACTTCCAGGTAAGAGAGGGAAAGGCCTGAACTAGACCAGTGGGGATGGAGAGAGATCAGAACTTGTGGTAGATAAAACCCAGAAATAATTAAGTGGGTGCTTATCTGTGAGAGTGAGAGAGAAAGTCAAGCCAAAGGTAATTCCCATGTGTCTTGGTTTTGTTTGTTTGTAGGACAGAGTCTCACCATGTTGCCCAGGCTGGTCTCCCATCTCCAGGGCTCAAGCAATCTTCCCACTTTGGCCTCCCAAAGTGCTGCAGTTACAGGCATGAGCCACCGTGCCCAACCCCATGTATCTTGAGTAGAGTCCTGGGTGGATGGTGGGGAGGCCGCTGGGGTGGGGAACACAGCATGGAGAGCCAGTTTGAGCGACAGGGTAGTGGACTCAGACACAGCCAAGTGGGACCCAGCAGACACTTGGATCCTGGTGTCCAGGGCTCAGGAAGAGATTCAGTTGGAAGCACTAGCCCAGGGCTGTCACCACTCAGAGTAATGGGGACCCGGAGCATAAGTGAGATCACCAGGGAGAGAGTGTAGAGAAAAATGGGAGAGGGCCCAGGGCAGAATCATGAGTCATAGTGACATTTGAGGAGCCAGGTGTGGGCAGGCAAAAAAGGAGAAAGAGAAGGAAGGGCCTGAGAGATGCGACAAACAACCAGGAGAGGGGGTTGCCATGACGACCAAGGTAGGGAAGAGTTTCAAGGAGAAAGTAATCAACACTGTCAAATGCAGCAGAGAATTCCAATAAGACAGAGAATTTTTCCTTTGGATTTCATGATTAGTAAGTTTTGATGGCCTTAAGAGCATGCTGAGGGAGTGATGGCCTTGGCTAGAATAATGGTGAGATGTGAGAGGACATGGATCTGGCACTAAGAGTCCTCTAAGGAGTCCAGAAGGAAGACTTGGAGATGTGAAGGGTAGGGGCTGGGAGGCTGGGGCTAGGAAAGATGAGCAGGTGTATAGGCTGAGCTCCCAAAGTGTTCAGCATCCATTGTTTAATATGAAAGTTGATACATTCCATGTAATTCTCTTGTAGCACCTAATTGTGTGCCCAGCCCAGCGGTGTGCCTAGCCCTGTGGATACTTGGGTGAATGAATTAAAATAGAATCCCTGTTCTCATGGAGCATGCATGGTAGTAGGGGAGAAAGACATAGTTAGACAATCACATATGTAAATGTACAATTTCCAACACTGATAGGCACTCTGAAGGAAAGGTACTGAGTACTGAAGAGTGTGCGACCAGGGGACCTGCCCTCAGCTGACTCTGGGAGGCTTCCCTGAGGAGGTGTTCCTCCAAACCAAGATAGGGAGGAGAGAACAAAGTTAACAACAAAGCAAATTGGAAAGCATTCTGGGCAAAGGGCCTGACTAGGGAGGAAGGAGAGGTGAGACCAGAGAGGCAAGCGGTTCTGGCTATGCAGAGCTTTGGAGACCAGGGCTGAGCTCCTGCCAACATCCTGAGAGCGAGGGAAGCAGGGGATGTGACCTGCCCTGGTATGTTGCTGTAATCTGCCTGAGACTCTGGCTGTTCTGTGGAGAAATCATTACAGCAGCATGGGTAGACAGGGAGGCAAGTTTGGAAGCTTTGTTGTAGTGGACAGGATTTGGACACGATCTGCATATTCTGGTTAGTCTTGATGCTAGA
>NW_012101477.1:4279310-4299300 GCF_000951045.1 Mandrillus leucophaeus
GTCTCACCATGTTGCCCAGGCTGGTCTCCCATCTCCAGGGCTCAAGCAATCTTCCCACTTTGGCCTCCCAAAGTGCTGCAGTTACAGGCATGAGCCACCGTGCCCAACCCCATGTATCTTGAGTAGAGTCCTGGGTGGATGGTGGGGAGGCCGCTGGGGTGGGGAACACAGCATGGAGAGCCAGTTTGAGCGACAGGGTAGTGGACTCAGACACAGCCAAGTGGGACCCAGCAGACACTTGGATCCTGGTGTCCAGGGCTCAGGAAGAGATTCAGTTGGAAGCACTAGCCCAGGGCTGTCACCACTCAGAGTAATGGGGACCCGGAGCATAAGTGAGATCACCAGGGAGAGAGTGTAGAGAAAAATGGGAGAGGGCCCAGGGCAGAATCATGAGTCATAGTGACATTTGAGGAGCCAGGTGTGGGCAGGCAAAAAAGGAGAAAGAGAAGGAAGGGCCTGAGAGATGCGACAAACAACCAGGAGAGGGGGTTGCCATGACGACCAAGGTAGGGAAGAGTTTCAAGGAGAAAGTAATCAACACTGTCAAATGCAGCAGAGAATTCCAATAAGACAGAGAATTTTTCCTTTGGATTTCATGATTAGTAAGTTTTGATGGCCTTAAGAGCATGCTGAGGGAGTGATGGCCTTGGCTAGAATAATGGTGAGATGTGAGAGGACATGGATCTGGCACTAAGAGTCCTCTAAGGAGTCCAGAAGGAAGACTTGGAGATGTGAAGGGTAGGGGCTGGGAGGCTGGGGCTAGGAAAGATGAGCAGGTGTATAGGCTGAGCTCCCAAAGTGTTCAGCATCCATTGTTTAATATGAAAGTTGATACATTCCATGTAATTCTCTTGTAGCACCTAATTGTGTGCCCAGCCCAGCGGTGTGCCTAGCCCTGTGGATACTTGGGTGAATGAATTAAAATAGAATCCCTGTTCTCATGGAGCATGCATGGTAGTAGGGGAGAAAGACATAGTTAGACAATCACATATGTAAATGTACAATTTCCAACACTGATAGGCACTCTGAAGGAAAGGTACTGAGTACTGAAGAGTGTGCGACCAGGGGACCTGCCCTCAGCTGACTCTGGGAGGCTTCCCTGAGGAGGTGTTCCTCCAAACCAAGATAGGGAGGAGAGAACAAAGTTAACAACAAAGCAAATTGGAAAGCATTCTGGGCAAAGGGCCTGACTAGGGAGGAAGGAGAGGTGAGACCAGAGAGGCAAGCGGTTCTGGCTATGCAGAGCTTTGGAGACCAGGGCTGAGCTCCTGCCAACATCCTGAGAGCGAGGGAAGCAGGGGATGTGACCTGCCCTGGTATGTTGCTGTAATCTGCCTGAGACTCTGGCTGTTCTGTGGAGAAATCATTACAGCAGCATGGGTAGACAGGGAGGCAAGTTTGGAAGCTTTGTTGTAGTGGACAGGATTTGGACACGATCTGCATATTCTGGTTAGTCTTGATGCTAGACGGAATGAAGAGGGACTGGAAGAGGGCATCATTCAGGATGACCCCTGAGCTTCTGGTTTGCCTTACTGGTGAGATGGCAATGCCATTTTCAGAGCTGAGGAGCACTGGAAAGGGGCCAGGTCTATAAAGTAGACCCCAAGTCCAGTGGTAACAGCTGAGACATCCCCATGGAGATGGGGAAGAAATGGCTGAAGGCACAGCTCCAGAGCACAAGGTGAGAAATTGCGGAGACCAGTCCAGGGCTCTGGGGGGCTCCCAAATGGAAATATGGATCCAGATGTTGACAGGCTTCTGGGGCATTTTTAGGCCCAACAAAGAAATCAAGCCCAAGGAGCACCAACATTTGGAGATTAGAAAAGAGAAGAAGAATCCTCTGAGAGCACTGAAAAGAAAGAGCTGGGAGGTGTCTCAGCAGAAAGATGGGGTGGTCAGCAAGTGGGTGTGTGCAGAGAGGTCAGGAGGACCAGGGCGATCCCTGAGCTCCTCCAGTGTGCACCTGCACAACTTCCATGGTGCCTCTGGAATTGGGCAGCATGGTGGCCCTGCTGATTGGCACCCCAAAGGGCCATTGGGGGACTTCTGAGAATCTCTGCCAGAGCAGTTTGGGTGGGAGTTGATTAAGGAAAGAAGAAGCAAGATCCAGGACTTCTCATCTTAAAGGAGAGAGCAGTGCTGGCAGATGAACATTCTGAGGATAAGGAGCCTGAGTAATTGAGCGATTGGGGATGGAGACAATTAGTGAGATGAGCTCCCGAAGGGGCTGGGATCAACTGTGGAGGTGGATAAATTCATTTGGAGGCAATAATATGTATTTGACTGAATGGGGCAAAATTAAATTATGTACCTTTTAGAGAGTAACTTGATCTCCATGTTCTTTTGGGAGCTTTTATCCGACCCGTGTACCAACTGTAGTTCTAATTAGCACGAGTTTTATCCTGTCTTTTGGCTGGGATTATGTCTTATTATTTTGTGTGTTTCTTAGCACCTAGCAACAGGTAGTAAGCTCATTTGGTGCCGAATCAGTATTTTCTGCCTTGGAATTAAATGTCAGAAGTCAGCACTCCAACTTCTTTTGACCAAAAAGATTCTACAATTATCCAGAAGTTACAATGCAAGGAAGAAGAACTGGATGTTAAGTCTTGTGTAGCAGGGATTATGGGGAGTGGATCAAGACAAAGTAGAGGTATCTGCTCCCCTCATCCTTGTAAGCTCCATGCCATTTATCCATGCTCACATTCATCATCTCATACGAGCTTCACATTTCCCCACAAGAAATGGAGCGTTACCCCATTACCTACTCATAGAGGAGGAACTGGAAGCCAGAGAGGGAGATGCCTTATTGACACAGAACACAAGTGGCAGGAGCTGGCTTCAGACCTCAGTCCATTCGGTATGGCAGTCCCTCTTCCCAGGACCAGGTGGAGCTGGAGAGAAAGAGGGAGAGGAGTCTGTAAGGTCCAGATGGAGATGCTCAGCTGGCCCTTTCCAAAGGTGGGAGGTGAGGTCGGCCTGGAACCCTACCGGATGCTAAAGTGTCCTGCCACACTGTGCTGATGAAAGCAGGTCCCCACTGCAGCGTATATACATTGTGTGTTTGCATCTAAAATGTCTATAGTTGTTTGAAATGTTTAAATCTTTAACCCATCTGAGATGTATTTTCATGTATGGTGTGACACAGAGCTCTAATCTGCTCTTTTTCCAAATAGGTATCCAGTTTGCTAAGCATTTATTGTTCCAGCACCATCTTTTCTCTCAATTCCCTGTCTAGACTCCAGTTCTGTTGATCTATTTGTTTATTTCTGAGCTAATAGTACATATTAATGAGCAAAGCTTAATAAAGTGTCTTATGGCCTGATAAGATGAGCACTCCGCCCTTCCCCCAAGGCCTTTATTCCTTTTTTTCTTTTTGAGACGGAGTCTTCCTCTGCCGCCCAGGCTGGGGTACAGTGGTACAGTCTCTGCTCACTGCAACCTCCGCCCCCCCGGGTTCAAGTGATTCTTCTGCCTCAGCCTCATGAGTAGCTGGGACTACAGGCACGCGCCACCATGCCTGGCTAATTTTTGTATTTTTTGGTAGACATAGGGTTTCATCATATTGGCCAGGCTAGTCTCGAACTCCTGACCTCAAGTGATCCACCCACCTCAGCCTTCCAAGGTACTGGGATTACAGGCATGAGCCACCGTGCCCAGCTCCTTATTCTTTTTTAAAATTGTCTTGGTCACATTGCACATTTACTTTTTCAGGTACATTTTATCATCAGCTTGTCAAAGTTCTGTGAACAAAATATCTGTTGGAAGTCTGAGAAGAATTGCATTGAAGGGGAAATTAACAACTTTAGAGTATCAGTTCTTCCCATCTATGGACATGGTGTCTATCTCCTTTTAATCAGAATTGTATTTGTTTTGTTTTGTTTTGTTTTTAATGCCTTTTAATAAAGGTTGGTTGCTTTTGTCATAAAGATTTTTCACAGTTCTTAATAGGTTTATTCCTGAGTACCTTATTAATTTTGTTGCTTTTGTGAGTGGAAAAACTTTTCCTTTTTTCATTTTGCTTTCCAAATTTTAATCAGTTTACTAATCACTGTGCTTCATTCACAGACACATACACAGCAAATGTGCTTTGTCCCTGGGCACACAAATGAAAACACAGCACACATGTAAATCAGAGCTAATTGGCTGAAAATGAATTAGAATTTTTGAATTAAATTTTAATTATACAAGTAATACATGAATATATTTTCCTTTAAATAAAATCAGAGCATTTCAGGTAAAGAAGTCTCTACTGGCCTCCCCAACCTGTCCTCAGGCCCCTTCCCCACTTTAGAGGTAGCTGCTGTTAGGCATTTGCTATTGATCCAAAATGTTTTCCTATGCGCATTGAAACATGTCCTGTGTTCTATTGTTGTTTTTGTTTGCTTGCATAGATGTGGTGGTGTACACACTGGAGGTGCTGCTCCTGAGCTCAGGGAGCCTTACGGGACTCTCCTCGTGTCACGTGTCACCTGCCGCAGCTGGCTCCACTGCCCCTTTCAGCTGGCCGCCGGCAACCAGAACCGATTGTGCTATGATTTATTTAGTTGTTGCTTATTGATCGACTATTAAAAGGCTTCCAGTCTTGTTTCAATAGGACAAACCTGTAACAGCATTCTTGTATATGCCCCTTTTGCTCATGTACAAGTATTTCTCTGGGGCAGATACTTAGAAACAGAATTGGTGGGTCATAGAGTCTACACATCTTAAATTCTAATAGTAACTGCTAAAATGTTCTTCAAAGTGCCTTTCTGATTTAATTTCATGCCAGCAGTATGTGTGTCCATTTCTCCAGACCATCTCCAAGTTTTACATTTTAACCAATCTGGTGGGTGAAAAATAATATCTTGTTTTAGTTAGTATTTTTCTGAATTACCAGGATGGCTAAAGTCTGTGTGTTTCCTATCCATTTATATTTCCTTCTCTGCATTACTTGTCCAAATTTTTTGCCCATTTCTTTTTTTTAGGGTATGTTATCTTTTCCTTATTGATTTTTTAGAAGTTCTTTATGCATTTTGTATACTTTATGTGTATTGCAAATATTTTCTGTATTGTGATTCTTGTCATTTAATTGTATTGTGTCTTTGGAGAAATCTTAAATTTTGATACGGTCAAATCAATCTATTTAATTGTATGTCTTTTTTGCAATTTTATTTAAGAAAGCCTTCCCTGCATTGAGGTCATATGCATTTTTCCTGTATTTCTTCTCTAACATTTATCATTTACATATATGTGTGTGTGTATGTGTATATGTATATATACCTTTTTACCACATACAAAAAATAAATTCCATATGCATGCATGAATCTTAGGATCTAACTTTAGTTCCCCCTCATCCCCCCAACAATGGTTAAATAATTGTCCCAATACTACTTGTGGAATTCTATATCATTTCCCCACTAATTTAAAATTGCTACCTTTGTCCGATACTAAATCCCAATAGGGTCCTTTCTGGTCCACTGATCTATTTGTCTGCTCCTGAGCTTGATAATATGCTTTGCTAACTGGCAGGACAAATCTCACCCTCTTTGTTGTTTTTGCAAAATTACCTTGGTCATTCTTGCATATTAGTCCTACCAATGAATTCTAAAATAAGCCTTTCAAGTTTCGGGAAAATTTCTGCTGGGATTTTATTGGGGTTACATTGAGTTTATGGATAACTTTTTTTTTCTTCTTTTTCTTTTTTTTTTTTTAGACGGAGTCTCATGCTGTTGCCCAGGCTGGAGTGCAGTGGCATGATCTCAGCTCATTGCAACCTCCACTTCCTTGGTTCAAGCGATTCTCCTGCCTCAGCCTCCCAAGTAGCTGGGACTACAGGCATGCACCACTATGCCTGGCTAATATTTGTATTCTTAGTAGAGACAGGGTTTCACCATGCTGGCCATGCTGGTCTTGAACTCCTGGCCTCGTGATCCACTTGCTTCAGCCTCCCAAAGTGCTGGGATTACAGATGTGAGCCACTGTACCTGGCCTGAGTTTATGAATAAATTTAAGGAAAACTGACATCTTTATCATATAGAGCCTTCCTACCATGGCACATTGCTCTACTCTCAATTCAGGTCATCTTTTACATCTTTCAGGACAGTTTTATGGTTTTCTCTGGTTAGAGCCTGGCATATTTCTTGCTGAATTCATTCCTAGGTATATTATAGGTTTTGCTGTTAACTGTGAGTAGATTGCCCTCTGCTCTTGTTTGTTTGGCCCTTGTTTTTTCATATCCCATTTCAACCTGTTTACTAATCACTGTGCTTGATTCACAGACACACAAAGTAAATGTTCTTCCTCCCTGGGCACAAACATTTGAGCACAGCCAAGCACACAGAAGCAGCATAATTGACTGAAAACAAATTAGAATCTTTTCAAATTATACTTTAATTAAACAAGCAAAGTGTGCATACATTCTCCTTTTTAAAAGTAGGACAATATGAATATAACTGTAGTCCCCTTTGACCACCCTCTGGAGTCCTCATTTCCCACCCCCTCCACAGTTTTATGTGTCTCCATCCACAGTAACACATAGTCCTGATATATTTTCAATGAGTCATACCACATTATAGGGATTTTACTATAAGCTGCAGGTTTTTTTCACTCAGTCTTACATTTTTACAATATACTCCTATTGCTACACATAGCTTTCGCCTTTAATAGCTATATTGTATTCATTCCCATGAATGTACCACATTTTATCTTCTGTAAGCTCCATGGACATTTAATTGCTTCTTTTTGTTTCCTCCATCATGAGCAGTGCTGCAGAAACCACATTGCATGTTCCTCTGTGGTGGGATATCTCTGGGAGTGATAGAGAAATGGAATGCTGGGTCTCAAGATGTCCACAGTTTTAGTTGTAGCAGACACTACCAGTGTCCTCCATGATTTCTGTGCCATTTAAGCTTCCAGCCAGAGGGTATGAGAGGGCTATAATCCCCACAGCCATAGGCGGTTGTTTTAAATATTTGCCAATCTCATGGGTGAAAAATTGAATCCTTTTTAAAATTTGTATTTTCCTGTTTGCTTGTGAGATTTTCATATGTATATTGAGCATTTGTATTTTCTCTTTTCTGAACTGCCTGTTATTTTTTCTCATTTTAAACATTAGGTTGTCTTTATCCCACTGGCTTGTGGAGTTTTCTAATGTAATCTGGATATTGATCTTTTGTAGATATGTGACAAATATTTTCTTCCAGCTTGTCATTGCCTTTAACTCTTTGTAGAATCTTTTGTTAGAAGTTATCAGTTTTGACATAATCCAATTTGTCAATCTTTTCCTTTGATCTTTTTTTATACGGATACCATGTTTAGTCCTTCCCTACTCCTGATATTTAAATATATTATTTCTTCTTTTCTAATACTTTTATAATTTTGTTTTTATTTAGTTCTTTAATGCATCTGGAGTATATTTTGATGATCATATTGATGTATGCTCTAACCTTTCTCCAAACGGGCAGCCAATTATCGCAGTGTGGGGGGTTGACTAGTTCTTCCTTTCCCCTGTGATCCGAAGTAAAACTCCCTCATATTCTGAGTCAGGTGGGTCTAAAGCTCCTGTTTTTCCCAACAGTCCATGTATTCCTTTCAGTAAAAGACTATTTTCTTTGCTATTCCACCTCTTGGTATCTGTGAAGTAAAATGCCATGTTTCGTTGTGCTTCCTTCTCAGCTCTCTTAGCTAACTAGTACCACACACTAATTTCCTTCTCAGCTTTCTTAGCTAACTAGAACCACACACTAACTTCTCCACATGAATTGTAAAGCCAGCTTGTCAAGTTGGAGAAATTGACATCAATATAATACCGAGCCTTTGAATTCATGAATACAGTAGAGCTCTACATTTATTCTTAATAGCTTGTATGTCCTTCACTCATGCACTGTTGTTCTCCCCATAAAGATCTTGCCCATTTCCTAATGGGTTTATTCCTATAGTTTTTATTATTGTTGTGAATTAGTTCTCTCCAGCCCCCTTTTTTGTTTTGCTTTTGCTTGCTACATTTCTTTTTTATCTACTTACTAATCACTCTACTGCATTCACAGGCACACACAAAGTAAATATTCCTCCTCCCTGGTCACAAACACTCAAGCACAAACACTCAAGCACATCCAAACACACGGAGCCCACATAATTGCCTGAAAATGAATAGGAATTTTTTTGAAAATTGCAGTCAAATGACACAAGCAAAACATGAATACATTCCGCTTTTTAAAAAAAGAGAACATTGCAGATGAAGCTAGAGTCCCTTTGGGCCACCCATTGCCACCCTATTCCCTTCCTCCTCTCCAGAGGTAACCACAGTAATGGGCTCAATGTGTACTTTTCTAGACGTTTCTAAAAACTTACATATATAGGTACCCAAAGGAAATATATGGTATAGTTGTCTCAAATAATGAAAATGTTATCTTTCTAGTTTTCATTAATATTCAACTTTTGTATTGACCTGAATTTTATTATGGTTGCAGAATGGAATGTCAGCGTTATCATCTGTCACAATGTGAAAGTAAAGATATAAAAGTTGGGAGGTAGCAGTGAAGGGAAGAGGGTAGGAAGGCTGACAGGGACAATAGTGGGGAGGCAAGAGCTTCTGTGGGCATGTGGTGGAATAAGGAATGAAGGGGCAAGTAAGTTTCTTGAAATTAAAAAGATAACCAACAGAGGTACTTAAAGACTGCACGGGAGGAGTACGGATAGAGGGGAGTAGTTTCCAAGTGACCCAATGCCTAATCCACTGGGACATCAGTGGATCTTATGAACTAGAAATGGGGTATAGCAGATGCTGTCTAGAGGGCTCCCTGACCCAGTTTTGACTTGGGACTTGTAAGGGGATATCTTCAGGCAGCTTCAGGAAAACACTTTCCTCCCTAATTAAAGAGATGCACGTGGGGCCAGGCACAGTGGCTCTCGCCTGTAGTCCCAGCACTTTGGGAGGTTGAGGCAGGTGGATTGCTTGAGCCTAGGAGTTCGAGACCAGCCTGGGCAACATTGTGAAACCCCATCTCTACAAAAATACAAAAGTTAGCCAGGCGTGGTGGCGTGCACCTGTGGTCCCAGCTGCTCAAGAGGCTGAGGTGAGGAGATTGCTTTAGCTTGGGAGGTTGAGGCTTCAGTGAGCTATTATCGTGCCATCCTACTCCAGCCCAGGGGGCAGAGTGAGACTGTGTCTCAAAAAAAAAGAAAAGAGAAAAGAAAAAGAGAGATGCACTTGGAGAAGTTTCTCGGCTGCCCCCTTTCTTTCTGCCTAGGTGCTGTTTAGTGGAAATATGATGCCTGGAGCCCTGACAGCTATCTTGTGACCAGGAGGAGAAGGCCAGGAGACTTGTGGTTCTCTACTCACTCAGATCTCAGATACCTAGAACCACTGACTTTTGAACTTTTCATTACTTGAAATAAATGTCCTTGTTGTTTAGCCACTCTTAGGTGATCTGTTACATTCTGATGAAAGCATTCTTCCTAATACAAGCAATCTGAGAGCTTAGAGCTAGGAGACAACATCCAGGAGCAGAGATCACACACTCTTGGGTAAGAGTTTGGGGTTGGGAGAGGGCCCATCCCAAACTTTCTGCTCTTCATCAAAAGCCCTTCTATTCTCTTGGATTAAAAAAAAAAAAAAATTCTAATAAGCCAGGCACATTGTGCACCTGTATTCCCACCTACCTGGGGGTCTGAGGCAGGAGGATCACCTGAGCCCAGGAGCTCAAGGCTGCAGTGCGCTATGATCATGCCTGTGAATAGCCACTGCATTCCAGCTTGGTCAACAGAACCAGGCACTGTCCCTAAAAACAATTCTGATAAAAAGTGTCAAGATGTGAACAGTGGTTGTCTCTGGGTACCTTTGGGTACTTTGCAATTTTCTAAGATGTTGTCAAATGTTCTTAGGAGCTGACACATAAGAGAAGTTTTGACTCCAGAAAAGGGAAGGCCCACAGCTGGTGAGACTGCCCGGGTAAAATCCTAGATGGATTCAAGGGGCGTTAGAGCTAGGGATGAGAAGCAAGCTGTGGGTGGATCTCACCTCACCTGATCCTGGAGGGCCAGCAACCTTCCTGGGTTCTTAAGGGAACTGCAGGGAATCCAGCTGATTTGGGACACACAGGGTTGGGGGCATGGGTGTGGCAGGAGGAAGAACAGTGACAGATCAGGCTGGCCACACGTGCAGTGCTGCTGTGTCATGACAAGGAGTGAGCTTCTATCCAAGGGTAATGAGGAACCAGTGGCTGTTTTTTTTTTTTGGTTTTTTTTTTTGGTTTTTTTTTTTTTTTTATGAGACGGAGTCTCACTCTGTTGCCCAGACTAGAGTACAGTGGTGTGATCTCGGCTCACTGCAATGTCTGTCTGCCTCCCAGGTCAGCGATTCTCCTGCCTCAGCCTCCCAAGTAGATGGGATTACAGGCGTGTGCCACCATGCCCAGTTAATTTTTATGTTTTTAGTAGAGACAGGATTTCACCATGTTGGCCAGGATGGTATCAAACTCCTGACCTCAGGTGATCTGCCCGTCTTGGCCTCTCAAAGTGCTGGGATTACAGGCGTGAGTCACCATGCCTGGCCGTGGCTGTGCTTAAGCAGGGAGACAGGTGTGATCACTTTCATTTAGTTAAGTTTCTTTTCTTTGTCAGTGAAAGAAGCTCAACTCAAACCAGCTCAGGCACAGAGGGAACTTAACTGGCTTCTATAAGCAAACCACAGGCCAAGCTAGGTTCAGTTGACCTTCCGGTCCCCCGGGGCCAGGGACCCTACCGGCAGCCTGCCCCTCTCCTATCTCCATGTCTCCACGTCTCTCTGCCTGCCAGCTCCCTCTCTCAGGCATGCCTCTTCCACACACTGGCGTTCGTGACTACCAATGTTTCACACCTCTCAGGTTCATGACCACAAAGATATCGAGGTAGGAGTGCAAGAACTTGGTTAAGCATCAGGGCTACTTGCTTACTCACTGTTTTGTCTAATTTCTCTGTCTTCCATGTCCTTGCCTGGGAAATGGGGATAACAACAGCACCAGCCTAATGTTGTGAGGATCAAAGGAGATGATGTCCATCAAGTATTTAGCTCGGGGATGGACACTAAGTGCTCCATACATGTTAGGAACTCTCTCTGTTCCCAAGTCCAGAAATCTGGAGAAAGGTTTCCATTGGCCCAGCTGAGTTGGGATTCACCTCTGGCAAATCAATGATGGCCATTAAAGTGGGCTGTGCAATAAATAAGAAGGTGAATTTCAAAAAAAAATAGGTTGGGGTGCAGAATGTTTTCCAAGAAGGATTGGCACAGTTCTAGGTAAAGAACAGAGGTCATCCCTCTGGCTGCCAGCAGAAAAGGGTTTGATCAGGCCCCAACAGCCTGGAGGCAGGGAAGTACCTAAGAGGCACCACAGTTGTCCAGGTGAGAAATAACGCAGGCCTGAGCTAAGCAACAGTGCAGATGGAGAGAAGGCGTAGCCAAGAGAAGTTTTGGAGGTAGAAATAGGGGGCATGGTGCCAAGTGCACAGGAGAGATGAGACAGAATGAAAGGTTGAAGGTGGCCTCAGGTGCTAGCCCAGAAACCTACAAACAGCCTCTCCAAAATGTCACTTCATTACTCAGGTTCACTTTTCCCACCACCACCGCCACTCCATTCTGCTCAGTAGCACAAACTTAGTTGAAGGTAAGCACAGCCACATCTGGACATTTCCAAAGACTCTCTTAAGTAGATTCTTGGTCCACTTCCAGCTCCTCTGCTTCCCACTGCTCCTTCTCCTTGTGGGTAGTCAGTGTTCTGGGAGCTTCTATTCTGACCTGGCACCAGGGGCATGCAAGTGATTCAGGTCTGCCAGCAACTATCCACTGCCATCCACCTAGCCACAGAATCCCTGCTGAATCTTTGTCCTGACCATGAGGCACATACAAGTCCACCGGCTACACTCACCCTCTTCTCTACACCCTCACCATCACCACCGTGTTACAAAGACAAACAGGACCCTGGAGGACCCCTCTAGGCCACCTTCTCCCACTAGGGCTCCTCAGCCTCTCCAGCCCATGCCAGGAGCTTGTGGTTTCCCAGGCAACACCTGAGGAGCCAGGTAACTGTCCCTTCTGCTCTGGGATACCTCAAATTTATTCTGGGAGCTCTAGTATCTACTGTATAGCTACATCTCTATGTGATTCCTTTCTTCCCACTAGCTGGTCTAACTTTTATTTCCTTTTAGGCAGAAAAACAGCTTCAGGCAGAAAAACAGCTTCTGCATTCTTCCCTGTTTACCATTCTGGCATCAATTTCAAGTGCTCAGTCCCTCAAGCTCTTTCCTCTCTACAAAAGCCCAGCTACTGCAACCAACTATCCTGTCTGTCTCTGCTTAAGTTTCAAGAGACTCTTTGAAACTACTGACCATTGTTCTCACTGCATTCATGCTGCAGCAACCCAAATCCTGCAAAGCTCTGACTGAATCAGGAAAGAGCGACCTTGGTGGCTAGTCTCCAAAGATGGCCACCACCAATACTTGCCTTCCTATAATATATATCATACTCCTTGTATCAGGAAGAGAAGTGTAATTCCCTCCCCATGAATCTAGGCTGGCCTTAGTGACTTTCTTGGCCAATAGAATATAGCAGAAGGGGCCGGGCGCGGTGGCTCAAGCCTGTAATCCCAGCACTTTAGGAGGCCGAGGCGGGCGGATCACGAGGTCAGGAGATCGAGACCATCCTGGCTAACATGGTGAAACCCCATCTCTACTAAAAAAACATACAAAAAACTAGCCGGGCGTGGTGGTGGGCGCCTGTAGTCCCAGCTACTCGGGAGGCTGAGGCAGGAGAATGGCGTAAACCCAGGAGGCGGAGCTTGCAGTGAGCTGAGATTGCGCCACTGTACTCCAGCCTGGGCGACAGAGCGAGACTCCGTCTCAAAAAAAAAAAAAAAAGAATATAGCAGAAGGGACATTCTGGGATTTGCAAGACTAGGTTGCGGGAAGCCTTGTAGCCTCTGCCAGGCCTCCTGCAATGCTTGGCCTTGGAACACTCCCTCTTGCAAACCAGTTGCCATTCTATGAGAAGTGCAACTCCTGTGGTGAATCCACACGTGGGCACTCCAGTCGACGGCCTCAGCAAATCCCCAGCCGACTGTCAACTATGTGAATGAGCCTTCAGATGACTCCAGCCCCAGCTGCCACCTGACTGCAACTGCATGAAACATTTAAGCAAGAACCACCTTGCTGAGCCCTATCAACCCCCAGAGCCATGAGGAATAATAAACTGTGTTTTTGTTGTTGTTGTTTTTGAGACAGGGTCTTTCTGTGTCATCTAGGCTGGAGTACAGTGGCACAATCATGGCTCAATGTAGCCTCTGATCTCCTAAGCTCAGGCAATCCTCCCACCTCAGCCTCCCAAGTAGCTGCAACTGTAGGCATGCACCACTACACCTGCCTAATTTTTGTATTTTTGATAGAAATAGGGCTTCCCCATGTTGTCCAGGCTGGTCTCAAACTGCTGAGCTCAAGTAATTTGCCTGCCTCAGCCTCCCAAAGTGCTGGGATTACAGGTGTGAGCCACTGCACCCAGCCAATGAATAGTGTTTGTAAGCCACTAATGTTTGGGGTAATTTGTTGTGCACCAACACAGTGATGGGCAAGGAAGTGTGCTGGGGGGTGGGGAAGCACATCAAATAATAAATAAAATATGATCCTACTACACAGCATTTAAATGGACCATCATAGTACAGTATGGTAAGTGCAGTAATGAAACATAAATATGCACAGAACTTTCCAGAAGAGGTGACCATTGGTCTGACTTCTTAGAGATGAGCAGGAATGAGCAAAGTAGAAGGAATTGGAAAGACCTTTCAAACAGAGGGAACAGCACAAGCATAGCCCTGGGAATGAGAAGCAGCAAGAGTGAGCTGGAGGGTATTTGGTGTTCCTGGACTATAACAAAAGAAGGAAGAGTAAAATGAAGTGAACAGAGACCAGACCCTGCAGGGCCTTGGATGCCCCCATGTCAAGGAGTTCGGACACTGTCCTGCAGTCATTGGGCACTGTTGAAAGTTTTTACACTAGAGTGATGTGTTTGGATTTGTTATTTGGGAAGACCACTGAGATGGTCAGTGTGAAGACTATATTTGGAAGGAGGTGGTCTCTAGGTAGGGAGACCAATTTAGAAAATAAAGTCAGAAATGCATAAGGATTGTTGGCTGCTGGTGTGAGAGAGGGTAGAACCAAGGGTGATTCCCATGTGTCTTGGTTGGGATCTTTGGCAGATGGTGAGGTGCTTGAGAAGGGGAACACAGCATGGTAGCCAGTTTGAGGAGGGAAAATGGGCTCAGTCTCAGAGAAGTAGAGCTGAGGGTCCTGGGGTACAGCCAGGAGGAGGTTGGCAGACAGCTGGATGCCAGAGCTGGGACTCAGGAAGAAATCTGATTGGAGGGACCAACCTGGGGACAGAGGTTAATAGGACTCCAGGAAGGAGCAAGACCGCCAGGCAGAGAGTGTAGAGGGAAGATGGGAGGTGGAGAGTGTAGCGGGAAGACGGGAGAGGGCTCACAGCAGAATCGTAAGTCCCGGAGACATGTGAGGGGCTGACGGAGGTGTGGGTGGGTTACAAAGGAGAGAGGAAAAGGAAGGACCTGAGCAATGAGACAAATAACTAGGAGAGGAGGTTGCCATAGCAACCAAAGTAAGGAAGAGTTTCAGGGAGAAAGTAATCGCCACAGCTCGATGCCCTGAATCTCAGAAAAATAAGAAGCACGAAGTCCTTTGAATCCAGCAATCAGGGGGCTCCTATGAACCTTGGCAGGAACTGTTTTGGGGGCAAAGGGGCAAAAGCTAGCTTCCCCAGGGTCAGTGGACTGAATAGGTGGAGGAGTAGCAGAACCTTCCTTAGAGAAGGTTGGATGACTAGGGAAGGAGTTGAATGGTAGCAAGAAAAATGTGGGCAATCAAGGGAGGGTTTCTGAAAACAGGAGAAACCCTAGAATTTCCTGGTCTTGAAAGAGGGCACCCCCAGAAAGGGAGAGGATGAAAAGAAGAAAGACTTGTAAGTGAGCTGGGATCTATCCTCTGAGCCCGGCTGAAAGGAAACAAGTGGGTCTGATTGGAGATGTCTCAAGGGAGGAGGGCAAGGCATGGAAAAGACCCTCGTGGTACACTTTCTGATCCTGAAAATGTTGGAGTTAAAATTATCAAATTCTGCAGGGTGGTTAAGAAAGGAAAAGGGTGCACTGAAATGAGTAGCTAGGAGGTCATTTGGTGACTGGTCTGGATAGTCTTCGCTGTCCCCTCCAGAGCCATTCTCTATCCTCCATCCTGTCCTGTGCCTGGGAGGCCAACCTTCACACTACCCAGACTCCATGCCTTCTGGCTTCTATAGAGGGTCCCTGACTTATGATGGTTCAACTTATAAGTTTTCAACTTTATAATGGGTGTATTGGGGGTATTAAAGCATTTAATGGGCCTGGTATGGTAGCTCAAGCCTGTAAGTAATCCCAGCACTCTGGGAGGCTGAGGCAGACGGATCACTTGAGGCCAGGAGTTTAAGATCAGCCTGGCCAACATGGCGAAACCCCATCGCTACTGAAAATACAAAGATTAGCCTGGCGTGGAGGCGCATGCCTGTAGTCTCAGCTACTTGGGAGATTGAGGCACTAGAATCGCTTGAACCTGGGAGATGGAGGTTGCATTAAGCCAAGATCACACCATTGCACTCCAGCCTGGGTGATAATGTGAGACTCTGTCTCAAAAAAAATAAATAAATAAACAAAATAAAAGCGTTTAATGACATGATATTTTTGACTTATAGTGGGTTAATTTGGATGTAGCCCCATCGTAAGTCAAGAAGCATCTGTATGGAGGAACCAAGGAGAGGTTGGAGGGAGAGAAGAGAGTGAGCTTCTCTGGCTGCCTTCCTTTGGCTGTGGGTTGGCAGTGTCTGCAATCCTTTTTGTATTGCCACAGGTGGGGTCTCTTTCTGAATGCAGCAGCTTTCTCTCCAGGTTCCAAAAGCCCACATTCTTCTCTCATCCCTTCAAACCTAGAAGTGTGATAGCTTCCAGCTGTTGCTCATCCCTGGGTGCTTGATCAACCCTGGGGCCTGCTACACTCTGTGAATGGTCCTTTCATTAAATTAGCCTCACTTTAATCCTTTGGAATGCATTATCTCTCTCCCCTATCAGGTCCCTGACTGAGTAAGTGAACTTGTATAAGTTCTCTGGCCATCACAGTGGGAGGGTACACAATGGTGAGCAAAAACAGCCGTAGGTCTTACCTGTGTAGAGCTGCCACACCAGTGGGGGAGCCAGATGTTAATCAAGCTAGTAAAGAGAACGGGCACCATGGCTCATGCCTGTAATCCCAGCACTTTGGGAGGCTGAAGTAGAAGGATCACTTGAGGCTAGGAGTTCCAGACCAGCCTGGCCGCATAGTGAGACCTTGTCTCTACTAAAAATAAAAAAGAATTAGCCGAGTGTGGTGGCACACACCTGTAGTGCCAGCTACTTGGGAGGCTGAGGTGGGAGGATCACTTAAGCCTGGGAGATGAGGCTGTAGTGAGCGCTGATTGTGCTACTGCACTCTAGCCTGGGTGACAGAGCAAGACTCTGTCTCAAAAAAAATTATTTTAAAAAAGTAAAGAAGTCCATAATTTTAAACGGTGATAGGTGGCATGGAGAAACCCTGCTAGATCAGAGAAGTAACATTCAACCAGGGGCTTGGAGGTTAACGAGGACGAGAAGAACACGTGAGGAAACAACAGGGCTGAAGCTCCATGGAAGGAGGATGGCACGTTCCAGAAGCCAGAAGACCATTGAGTCTGAGGCACTTATCAGCAAGAATGATTTTGACACAAGTAGCAGAAAACCTAACTCAAAAATGTTTAAACAATAGGGGATTTATTGTGACATATAATGAGAAGTCCCAAGGGAGACAAATGTAATGTCATTAACGACCCAGGTTCTGTCCATCCTTCAGTTCTCCCAAGCTCAGCATATGGGCTCCTGTCCCCATGGTCACAGGATGGCTGTAGTCACTCCAGGCATTGTGTCCACCGTGCCAATGACCAGAAACGAAAGAAACGGGCAGATCACGGGGTCAGGAGATCGAGACCACCCTGGCTAACACGGTGAAACCCCCTCTCTACTAAAAATACAAAAAATTAGCTGGGCGTGGTGGTATGCACCTGTAGTCCCAGCTACTTGGGAGGCTGAGGCAGGGGAATCACTTGAACCTGGGAGGCAGAGGTTGCAGTGAGCCAAGATTGTGCCACTGCATTCCAGCCTGGGCGACAGAGCGAGACTCTGTATCAAAAAAAAAAAAAGAAGAAAAAAAAGAAAAGAATTTGCTTATGGCTGGAGGACAGTGAGTTGGAGCACCCAAGGGGGATGGAAGAGACAGATAGGGCAGAGCAGGTGAGCCTTGCAGGCCTTGAGAAAGAGACCAGAGTTGGTGCTAAGGCCCATGGAAGGTCACTGAAGGCTGGTGATATGAAGGAAAATGACATGATCCTATTTACATCTTAAGAAGTCTGCTCTTCGAGGTGTTAAGTGGATGGGCAAGTCGGAAGGAGAGAAAGTTGTGAGGCCATCACAGTAAGAGGATGAGAGATGGGAGGTGGCTGGAACCAGGATGGGGCAGTAGGGTGGAGAGAAGGCCATCTTGGGCATGATTCCCTGAAGACAGAACTGCCAGGATTTGCTGTGATTGGATGGGAGGGGAGAGGATGATGGAAGAGCCAAGGGTGGTGCTGAAGAACCTGGTTTGGGAAACTGGGTTGAAGGTTGGGCCGTTTGCAGAGAAGGGGAAGACAAGTGAGGGTGGGAGGTGGGGGGAGTAGTTTTGGGGAGAAGTTAACATTCCAATTGAGCTGTCATGGGGTAGTTGGGTATGTGGTATGTGAGCCTGGAGAGGGAAGAGCTGAGGGCATGAAATTGGAGTCATTAGTAATTACTCAGGATGAGAATACAGACAAAGATGCAAAGAGACTGGGCATGGTGGCTCACACCTGTAATCCCAGCACTGTAGAAGGCCTAGGCAGGTGGATCACGTGAGATCAGCAGTTGGAGACCAGCCTGGCCAACATGGTGAAACCTTGTCTCTACTAAAAATACAAAAAATAGCTGGGCGTGGTGGCGTGCACCTGTAATCCCAGCTACTCGGGAGGCTGAGGCAGGAGAATCACTTGAACCTGGGAGGCGGAGGTTGCAGTGAGTCTGCCACTGCACTCCAGCCTGAACCACAGAGTGAGACTCTGTCGAAAGAAAGAGAGAAAGAGAGGGAGGGAGGGAGGGATACAAAAAGCCCAGGCACAAGCCCCAAGGGAATTCAACATTTACATGGTGGGCAGCAAGTGGCAGAGAGGCAGGAGCAGCAGCCATTGGGGCAGGAGGTTAACTGGGAGATGTTGGTGTCATGGAAGCCAAGGAGAGCCACTCTTATGAGAGAGTGGTTGGCTGTGTCAGATGCTCCCACCAGGCCAAGTGAGTTCAAGACAGAAAAGTCTGTTGGATTGGGCAGTGGAGTTTATTGGAAAGAATAGCAGCAGTGAACAGGTTGAGGGAGGCCAGGCCACTGGGCAGCATCGCATCAGCTGTGAAGAGCTAGGCCTGTGCTGGGTGAGTAGTCCTAGCCCTTCCTCCCCTGCCAAGCACATCTCCCAGTGCCCAGCCATGAAATTAACCTGGTGACATTTCCAGCCCCCCAGCCCTTCCATCCCCATGTACCCCAACACCTCCTTCCCTGTCATCTCACTTCCTCAGGTTGTCACAAAGTCTTTTTGATACAAAGAAAAATTTCTGAATCTCCATTTCAGACACTGGGTTTCAAGCAGAAAATAATTATTCTGCCCCTACCTAGGTGGCTGCCTGTTGCTAGGTACCGAAAGGTACGAGAAAATGAGAAAGACATGGCAACAGCCATGAAGCAGATGAAATCAGTGGTAACTAGAGCTGGAGTCAGTACCCAGAGGGCAGAGAAAAGGCCTCCCAAAGAACATGGAGATCAGGTTACTTGCTAAAATGTACATCATTTACTTTTGTCCCTTTTCACCAACACCGCTAATCCCTTCACCTCTACACTGAATCCCAGAGCTCCAGGGCCCCTCTCACTGCCCAGCCCTGCTCTTCTGACTGGGCTTGCACTGCTTCCTCCTTCCTGTGTCTCCTGGAAGAATCAGGTCCTTCCTGGACCCGCTGTATGCTCCAGCTCCCCCTCCCTCCTTTCTCAGCCAGACTCAGTTCATTCCCCCCACTTAAGAGGAACTTCTGCCCCTTGCCCCAAAGTTGCTGTGACAAAAGTCCCCAAAGGCCAGGTCTGGGAGATATCTGAACCTCCGCTGACCTTTGTGCATATGGCCCACCAGTGGCCACTCTCTTTCTGGAAATGTTCCTTCATGGGCTTCTGGGACTCTCTTTCCCTGTCTTCCCCTCTTTCTCAGGCTCCCCTTCCCCTGTCCAATGCTGGACAATGCCCAGGGCTCGAACTCCAGCCTTCTCTCTCACTGTGCACCTTTTCCCTCAACTTCATGCATCCTTGAAGCTTTGCCTCCCTCCTGGAGGCTGATTCCCAAAACTGATAGTCCACACTGGGCTCCTTTAAGCTCCAGTCCAACACACCCATCTTCCTCTCTACATCTTTTTCCAGGTCCAGCCCAGCTCTCTCTTCTGAGCTCTAGAACCTGATGGCCAGCCATCTCAGACATCAACAACATATCCCAAATGAAATTCTTGGTTTATTATTTTTTCATGTCATTTTCCTCTTTAATTCAAATTCCTAATCTTTCTTCTGCAAATTTGTTCTTGACTGGTGTCTCCTATTTTGGGAGACACTTAGCAGTCACGTAGAATCTCTGCCTTCTCTTGCAACATCTCCTGGAAAGGTCTGTTGATCTGACCTCCTAACCAACTCCATCATCATGATCAATGACTCAGTCCAAGCCATCATCTTTGCTTGGTCACTGCAGATACTTGCTAACTTTCTTCCCAATAATCCAACTGCCACAGAGCAGCCAGAGTAACCTTTTGTTTTGTTTTGTTTGTTTTGTTTTGTTTGAGACGGAGTCTTG